>NC_056743.1:1218647405-1218757405 GCF_019279795.1 Protopterus annectens
CACACACACACTTTAAGATACAAGTTATATACAAATACACAGACACTCCTGGGGAAGGCTGGCACAGGTTCTCCAGCTATCCCCCCTTCTCTGCCCAGGCTATAAGGTAGAAATCACTGCCACCAACCACTAATATACAAATACACAGACACTCCT
The DNA here is from genome assembly GCF_019279795.1 of Protopterus annectens. Lineage (NCBI taxonomy): Eukaryota > Metazoa > Chordata > Ceratodontiformes > Protopteridae > Protopterus > Protopterus annectens. The sequence goes on from NC_056743.1 coordinate 1,218,647,562, forward strand.
GGGGAAGGCTGGCACAGGTTCTCCAGCTATCCCCCCTTCTCTGCCCAGGCTATAAGGTAGAAATCACTGCCACCAACCACTAATATCAGCTACTAATAAGGCCCTGACCAAAGGGTGTCCAAATTTTACTGTGCAATATTTTTATTATCCAATTAGTAAGTATGACGAACAGCAAAGCTTATTGGAGTGGCTTGGACAGTATCACTATATACATGCACTCTAGAGCTTAAATTATCTCTAAACAAAACACCCACACTTGAAAGGTTTACAAATATTTAATAATAAACAATAAAAACACAAGACAAATTTCAATTCAACACAGTGCTAGTCAAGAGTTCAGACAAAGGAAAATGCTTAAAATAATACTGTAGAATAATCTTGAGATAAATATAGAAAACAGCTAGTCTAATCTTACTATTTTCTATCTATTTCTAAGAGAAACAATGCTCTAAACAACTTGCATACATACAGAACAAATGCAGAGTACTGGTGAGTAGATGTGTTCAGGTTCAGACAAAATCCAAAATGCTCTGATTCTCTCTCTCTCTCTCTCTCTCTCTGAGAAAGTCTTAAATTGATAATACATCACTGCTGACTCATTAGAGATTACATCATTCTTGACACTTCGCTGGTTTAATTTCCCAGGCTAACAGAAACTCAGAATTTTAACAGTTCTTTGATCTTGCACCTGTCCAGGAAGCCACAGCAACAAAAGACATTATATATGTAAAATCTAGTAGTTAATTCTGGTCTCAAAATAACTGGAAGAATGTTCTGATCCAGGCATCACGGCTCCAGGTTTGAGATCAAACAGTCATACAATGCTTGACTTATCAGCTTTCTTCCAGCACAGTGCACTGTGGTTAAATTTTTGAAGCTCAGTACAACATATAGTTTAATCATAACATATAGTTCTACTTTACATTTGTAAAACCAGCCTGTGAATTACATTAATATTTACAAATCAAATAGAATTATTTACAAGATTCTATCTGGCTGGGCTGGCAGCCTTTCAGTTTTTCACAGTTATATTAAATATATCTTTCATTTTGCCACCTTTGTTCCAGTGAGGAAAGGACTTGCTTTGTCCAAGCAAAGCATTTGCAAAAGGATTAATAACTGTATTCTTTTTCCAATTAGGTGGCCAACTACTAGGTGGAATATGCTGTTATCAAAAGCCGTACCACTAGGAGTGCAGTTTTTCAGAGCTTATTTTAAGAACATCTTCACTGTAATCATTTTTGCCACATACATTTCTTTCAGAGCTTATTTTAAGAATATCTTCACTGTAATCATTTATGCCACATCAGCTTGGCTGGCATTTCAGACCATCGTCAAGCATTAGTTCTTTAAACATGACTCCAGGAGTCTGGTGTCTTTTGCACTTCTTTGTTACAGAGGTCAGCTTTTGCCTTATTTCCCTTTTCTTGTTCTGACCCCTCAGCAGGTTTAATGTTATTAATTGGAGTTCTTCCCAAGAGTTTACCCAATACAGAGAATTCCCTTTATCTGATATAGTAGACATGTACTCACACCATATCAGCTGATTGAGAGGAAGAACTTTGCAGTGGATACTTATTAACCTTCTGCCATACCTCTGTGCTTGGATAGCCCCTCCATTCACTGTCTGCAATTAGAGTTCAATATAAGTGAGGCATGTGTATGTTTGCATATCCCTGTATGCTGTTGTGGTTGTTCTTTGTATCCTCATACATTTTTGCTGATTTAGTGGATGGTATGAACTGACAAGCTCAGGGGGGTACATATCCTCTGCTAGCCTGGGGTGAATCTCATGGGATGATCAATGAGCAGCGTTTTGCTCTGCACTCTCCAAAATGCAGGAAGAGAAGAGAAGAGAAGAGAAGAGAAGAGAAGAGAAGAGAAGGGAAGGGAAGGGAAGAGAAGAGAAGAGAAGAGAAGAGAAGAGAAGAGAAGAGAAGAGAAGGGAAGGGAAGAGAAAAGAAGGGAAGAGAAGAGAAGAGGAGAGAAGAGAAGAGAAGAGAAGGGAAGAGAAGAGAGAGGAGAAGAGAAGAGAAGGGAAGAGAAGAGAAGAGAAGGGAAGAGAAGGGAGAAAGAGAAGAGAATAGAAGGGAAGAGAAGAGAAGAGAAGAGAAGAGAAGGGAAGAGAAGAGAAGAGAGGAGAAGAGAAGAGAAGAGAAGAGAAGAGAAGAGAAGAGAAGAGAAGAGAAGAGAAGAGAAGAGAAGAGAAGAGAAGAGAAGAGAAGGGAAGAGAAGAGAGAAAGAGAAGAGAATAGAAGGGAAGAGAAGTGAAGAGAAGAAAAGAGAAGGGAAGGGAAGAGCAGAGAAGAGAAGGGAAGAGAAGAGCAGAGAAGAGAAGAGACGAGAAGAGAAGAGAAGAGAAGAGAAGGGAAGAGAAGAAAAGAGAGAAGAGAAGAGAAGGGAAGAGAAGAGAAGAGAAGAGAAGAGAAGGGAAGAGAAGAGAAGAGAAGAGAAGGGAAGAGAAGAGAAGAGAAGAGAAGAGAAGAGAAGAGAAGAGAAGAGAAGAGAAGAGAAGAGAAGAGAAGAGAAGGGAAGAGAAGAAAAGGGAAGAGAAGGGAAGAGAAGAGAAGAGAAGAGAAGAGAAGAGAAGAGAAGAGAAGAGAAGAGAAGAGAAGGGAAGGGAAGAGAAGAGAGAAAGAGAAGAGAAGAGAAGGGAAGAGAAGAGAAGGGAAGAGAAGAGAAGAGAAGAGAAGGGAAGAGAAGAGAAGAGAAGAGAGGAGAAGGGAAGAGAAGAGAAGAGAAGGGAAGGGAAGAGAAGAGAAGAGAGGAGAAGGGAAGAGAAGAGAAGGGAAGAGAAGAGAAGAGAAGGGAAGGGAAGAGAACGGAAGAGAAGAGAAAAAAATGCCTGAAGTGGAAATAACAACAGAATAAACTCCTAGGTGTTAAGTGACTAGATAAGACCCCCTTACAGAGATGTTTATTTGGTAAGTGCTTACTTGTTGTTTAACTTCTGTGAAACTTGCCCAGAAGATATCAGTTTATTACTAAAGCCACATTTTCAAACCTTCCCTATTATGTATCCCTTTTAAGGACTGATAAGCCGTAGTACCAGGATCAGGAAATGAATATCAGTACAAAATATCAGTCTCAGTGTTTGAAGACATGCATGCAATTAAAGGCCATTCAGATGGAGAAATTGGCCGAGGAGATATTAAGTACCGTGACAGTCTCTGTGATTTCAGGATTAAAAGGTGGATGGATGGGAAAGTCATGTGACTAGGGCAAAAAATATGTATGTTCAATGTATACTACTGATTGTCTCTTTAGGTAGAAATATGATAACCATGAATAACTTGAGTTATACAGCAGACCCTGGTACAGCATAATTCACATGAGGGAATAAAGAGGAAGAAGACTTGACAAACTAGTGTTGAAAGGTTTTCCTACAGATGACTACTAACCTAGTTCAGGACTCTTCCAAGTCCACATGTCATTTACAGGCAGTCTATTAACTTGCCATGATCACAATGAAAGGTTCTGGTCCATTATCGTTTTTAAGATGGAAATGGTTTATACTTCTGATGGGCTGTCTCTTTGCCAAGTCTCAGCCAGATCCTAAGTGGAATGTTTCATACAGTGTATGACTGATCAAGATGTTATCCACCTGAAAGGCTACAACTTCCTCAGTAACCTCATCAAAATAATAGTGAGAGATTTATATATGTTCACACAGCTGTGGTCCAGTGAGAACTTTTTTATAAAGAATAATTAAGCCACCTCTTTCAGGAGATGTAGAAAAGAGACTTTTGTAAATTAAAGCAAATGTCATCAATAATGTTTGGGTTCATAATGTTACTGTAGTCAGACAGACGGGTTCAGGATCCAAACTCTGGAATGTGATACAGTATGCTGTTATGACAATTCCTGTCTCTAAGGAAAGCAGTGATACCAGATCTGAAGTTATTAATATCCTTGGATAAATAACAGCAGGACTTGCACAACTGTAAAAAGCATTTTAATATAACAGCACATTTAACCTGGTCCTGTCCAAACACTGGAATGGTTGGACTAGTTGCCTTAGAGTCTTCTTTTCAGCAACAACTTTCTTGTTTCCTCATAAGTTCGAGCTCCTCCCCTGCCCTGTAAGCACTTGCTCTAAAGAGAAAACACCCAATCTTGTTGCCACCATTGCGGCTTTGGCATCTCCAAAACCAGTTTCAGTGTTTAGAGATATTTTCTTGTGAGTTAGAAAATCTAAGTACCTACTTTACTTTTTTTTTTCCTTCTAAAAGAGCTATATTTAATCTCTGTGGTATATCTTAGCACAGTTTCTTATTCCTCACTAACAGTTTCTTGTTTGTTTTTTCAACCCTGACTTTCCCACCTTCTTCCCTTTCCATTCATTTTTGTTAAAAAAATAGTAAAAAAAAAACTGTCTCTTTGCTTATTACATTTTAGCACTTGTTTCTTTCTAACACTTGTAGGGAGTAGCTTAAATGCTTAGTCCTTAACTATTTTGCTGGATTGTGGTAGGTCATTGTTGGCCTAGACATGGAAAAGCAACCAAAGCCAGAGATTAAGAAGTGTAAACAGTATGTCCATAAAATTCCCCCTCAGGACCCTGATGATGATGATGATGATGATGATGATCGTGTGTGTGTGTGTGTGTGTGTGTGTGTGTGTGTGTGTGTGTGTGTGTGTGTGTGTGTGTGTGTGTGTGCGTGTGTGTGCATGTGTGTGTGTGGTATTTTGTTGTGTGGGGCATCTGGACAGCAAGTTCAATATTTGTCAAAAGTTCAGTTCCTGTACTCCCATGGATAGAAGAAACAAACTAGTTCTTAATGGTTTGCCCCATTCCAAGTTGAAGTCTATGGAAAAAGAGACTCAGAAGAGGGAGGTTGGCATGATGGTTAAGATATTTGCCTTACAAACACAAGGTGCAGGGTTTGATTCTCACATGGGTTAAATGGCTATGGTTAAAATGACCCACAAGGGTAGTTAGCCTAGTACTAATCTATGAAACTATGAACCTATAAGGACAAAAACATTTCAAAAATGTCAAGACCTGAGAAGAGGAAAGAAAAGTGTACGGCTAAAGACTAATGTTTCTATTTTAGAAGAGATGTCTCCAGCTAAACCCCCAAAGGCTTTCTACTGCGCCAATCTTGAGTGGGATCCTCTTCAATCACTACTCTGACCTGATGATCTTCTCCTCCTCAGCAGGAGTCATCAGGCACTATTAGCTCAGTGCTGGGAGCTGAGAAGAACCAGGAGTTTTTCTTCAGAAAAAGAACTTTCAAGGTTTCTTTCCTCCAGACCTACTTCTGTTATGAGGTTCCTTATTACTGTCTTTCACTAAATTCAGAGGCATGAAAGCAGTTTAAGGCAAGACATTCATTGTTCAGAATAAAATGGCAGCATGCTGAGATTACACATCTCCCTCTTTTTGTCCTGATATGTATTAAAATCAAGTGTTTTTCATCTGTTGGTTCCCCTAAATAAAATCTATAGCACTCTGTCAGTATTCTTTTATTTTTTTATATTCTATGATATTTTACCCATTGAAGCCTGGTCTACAATATTCTAAACTTCATTAAATAACCTTTACTGTATGTTTTCTCAGGTATTATCAACACATTTTAAGCAACATGTTACAAAAGACATGCTATTTTACCCTTTAAACTGATGTCTAAATTCTGTTTACTATAAAGCCATTTGGACATATGAACTTGTTGTACATTGTGCTGTAACAGAGACCTGGTTTAAAGCAGCAGAAAGCACCCCTGCACTACCAGGTTATAACTCATTCCACACATTTCGGCCCCAGAACTTGGACCGAAGCTCCAAAGGCGGTGGTGTTTCCATATTCATAAAGGATGCGCACACTTCCAGAGTGGTAGCCCAACATAACACATCAGAGATATTTCAGGTGCAGCACATTGGGTAAGACAGCGATTCAGGTTGTAGCCTGCTATAGGTCCCCAACCATGTCCCAAGACTCACATTCCACATTCCTAAGTACCCTGGAGAATATTAGGGTCCAACCTAACACTCTCATACTGGGCAGCTTCAACTACCCCTCCATTAACTGAGAAAACTACTCATGTATCAATACACTTGCCCAACGTTTCCTGGAATTCATTAATTCCAATGCCCTGGACCAGCTCATTCTTACCTCCACTAGAGGCAGCAACATCCTTGACCTGGTCATTATTAACATGGGCGACCATTGTTCTACACCAAAAGTCAACTCCTTCCTGGTTAGATCGACCACAAACTAATCACCTTGGAAATACACAACCCTCCCACCTCCCACCCCCCACCACCACCCCACCCGCTGCAAAGGTAACCATCATGAAAAACTTCTCCAAACCTAACTTTGGGCTCCTAAAAACAGAGGTGGCTAACTTCATGGCACCAATGCAAATGGAGAACAGTTGCATGACTGCCGAATCATGCACCAATGCACTGTACGAACACGTACACAAATGCATGGATCTCACCATACCCAACAGAACCAAGATGCTCTCCTTCAAAAATAGGAAGCCAATCTGGTGGTCCCCTGCCATTAACAAACTCTACAACAGAAGGAGGAAACTTATGCAGAATAAGGTGAAGTCCAAAGACTGAACAAACTCCCTTATCTGCCTCAACAAAAAGTTGAGATCCCTCATCAAATCCTCTAAAGCTAGCTATGAAAACAGGATTTCAGCAGATAGTAAAGACAACCACAAGGCCTTCTATATTTATGTAAAGAATCTCCACGGCAATACCCAGATTTGCTCTGAGCTACTGCACAATAGTACCTGCTATACTGAGCCAACAGATATTGCCAATATACTGGCCAACAGATTCAGTGCCAACTTTACCCCTCTCCCCCACTAAAGGACCAATCACAATACCAGCAGATTGCCAGGCACCCAGTATTACTGCTGCACAGGTTAAAACAGCACTGTCCAAGGCCAAGAATACAGCTTCTATGGGACCTGATAATATCCCTGGCTGTGTTCTACATGAACTACAGAATGAACTGGCACCTCACCTGTATGCCCTGTTCAACCACAGCCTCACCTCAGGCTTTGTCCCTACTGAATAGCGCACTGCTACAGTCATCCCGCTCCACAAAGGAGGAGTGATTACAGACCCTGGGAACTATCGCCCCATTAGCCTGATGAGTCTGATATGCAAAGCTATGAAACACATCATCACAGACCTAATAAACAAGGATATAGGGAATCTCCAAACTCTGGATCATACACAGTTTGGTTTTGTGAAGGGTAGATCATTACTGCTCAACCTGGTTGTCTTCTCTGAGTCAGTCACCAGAGCTGTGGATGAAAACAAGGTGGTTCATATAGCCTACCTTGATCTGGCCAAGGCCTTTGATATCATTCCCCACTCAGGAATTATAGAAAATCTCACTAAGCTAGGCATCAACCCATATATCACTAGATGGGTTGCAAACTGGCTCACAGATAGAACCCACAGTGTGAAAGTAGCTGACTCCAAGTCAGACTGCTGACCAGTCATGAGTGGAGTCCCACAGGGTTCGGTCCTGGGTCCTGTCCTGTTTGGTATCTACTTCTCTGAAGTCCAGGCCAACATGAAGGGACTCTGGCTGACAAAGTCCACAGATGATTGCAAGTTGGGAGCTATTATTAACTCTCCAAGTGATGTTGACATCCTACAGAAAGGCCTCACTGAGACCAACGACTGGTGTCAGAACCATGGCCTTAAGCTCAATGCCAAAAAGTGTGTTGTCATCCCCTTTGGGAAAAAACTGGTTCCCATGAATTACCACATTGATGGTAGTCCACTGAACACAGAAGGTGTTATAAGAGATCTGGGAACACAGGTTGACAGCAACCTCTCTTTTGACCACCACATTGCCACTGTGGTCAGAAAATCCTGCTATGTGGCACATCTCATTACTAAAGGTTTTGCATCCAGGAAGAAAGTGGTCATTGTCTCCCTCTGCTCTTCCCTCATTAGGCCAATCATCGAGTACAATGCCCCATTTGGTATGTACCTCACTAGACACCTGCAACAACTGGAGAGGCTGAAAATACCTCACAAAGGGGATCCTAGACCTTAAACACCTGTCCTATATGGATAGACTCAAAAAACTCCAACTATTCTTTGTTTCATATCGCCTACTTAGAGGCAAGCTCTGCTTGATTTATGAAGTCATGTCTGACCCAGCGCTGTTAGAAATGCTGCATCTAAAGAAATCCCAATCCCTCCGCACTACATGCACCAGAGACCTCTACCTCATTACCACAATCAGCAAAACATGCTGGAGGGACAGGTTCATAACCCAGAGACTGCCCATGCTATGGAATAGACTTCCCATACATGTCAAACAGAGCACCTCACTGGCCCTCTTCAAGAGAAATCTTGATGAGTGGATGGGAAATAGAAAATTCACCATGGGGATCACTCCACTGCGGTGGTGGTGCTGCGGTAGCATTGTCGCCTCATAGCAAGATGTTGTCCCGTTGGATTCTCAGCTAGAGAGTCTTCTGTGTGGAGGCATACGTGAATGGGGCATGTCTTCATTGAAGGTTGTGCGTCAGGGCTGGTAACCCAGTACGTAAAAATCCACTACCAATCATTAGCGGTCCGGAGTTCCGCTGTGGCGACCCCTAACCGGGAAAAGCCGAAAGACACAAACAAACCATGGGGATCACTCCAGTGGCTCTACTCGACAGAGGCACTGGCAACTAAGGTCGGGTGGCACGATGCCAGGGTTATCCTATGAGCTAGACTTGTAAAGGCTCCAGAGCCATTAGCCTAGTACACACCTATGAACCTATATCATGAAAATCATATACACATTCTCTGCGAGTTATAAAAATAATTTGTACATTCTGTGCATATTGTATAAACCATAAACACACACTGTGCATATTGTGAAAACTGTCCGGTAAATGTAAACATAAAATAAAACAGTGTAAGAAACTTCTCTGTTTAGACTAGAAAAGAAAGATTGGCAAGACAAGGCTGTAAAATAAATTGTTTTAATAAAAACAACGACAAATCCAAACACTGGTAAGCGCTTTCGGGTTCTCCAACCCTTCATCAGACAAACAAAATAGCACTGGTCTTTACATTTAAACATACTGACTGTCAGTATGTTTAAATGTAAAGACCAGTGCTATATTGCTGCTGCTACATTTATAGCAGTGTGTGCTGTAGGTGGTTTTACTGAGGAAGGTGTTTTGCTGAAACAGGTCTATGCTTTGCTCAGACCATCATCTTTAATAAATTTTAATTTTGGCTTTAGTGAACCATGGCTGCTTATTTTTTATGCTGAGACATTTTGTTTTTGTGCCAGGTAATTTAGGCCCAAATGCTTCCATTGACTTATTAACTCTAAGGAGACTGCATAAAGGTTCCTTCCAAGGTCATATACATTCCAACCTGAGATACCATCGAGGCTTGGATCTGTTGATCATCCTCTGTGTTCTTCATGGACAGAGGACCTGATAAGCCTATGTTGCAAAGATCTGGGTGCCTTCTTCCCAGGAGAGTTCTGACAACTCTCGTCCCAGTCTCCACAGGAAGAGGCAGTGTTAGAGGAAGTACCTCAAGTCATCGTCAGAGTCTCCCACCCCAGATACAGATCTTGACCAAGGGGAGGCTTCACCCAAATTTGATTCAGAGGACACTACATTTGGTGAAATACTGAAAGTAATGAGACAGAGGGGATCCTGGCCCACTGACCATGCCTCTCTGAAGGAAGAGGCCTTGTAGGAAGTTTATTAATCCTCTTCCCCATTGGCCTGGGAAATGTAATCCCCAGACAAGTTAGTAGATGTGGTGTGCTGTAAAGCCAGGAAGGAGTTGTATATGATTGAGCCCATACTCTGCAAACCAGATGGAGTGCTATAGTCTCAGCAAAGATAGATATGGAGTAATTCCAGTGGTGTCCAGTACCACCAAGTAGGATGTCCCTAGGGATGCTCAAGTTACCCAGCCTCCAAACAGAGAGTCGAGCATGATGGGTAGGCTTGGGAAAGCACATCTATGCATCAGGTACCTTTTTGGCCAGGGCCTTGAACTATATGGCGCATACAACCAGGTTTAAGAGGGATCTGGCCAAAAACAACTGCAGATACACTGAAAGAGTTGCCTGTGTGTGGTCTGAAGACCCAGCATGAGACCCAAATGGCCATCATACATTCCATCTTTTTGCTCACTATGTACTTGATTCATAATGTGACAGACCGTGCAGCTGACAACAGGCCTGCCTTTGCCTAACCAGCTTTATGGATATTTTCAAAGTGGCATTCATCAGTGCTTCCTTTGACAGATCCTCCTTGGTCAGGCAAAAGGTAAAAGAGAAGCTGCTGCCATGTCAGTAAGTGGGCAAAATGCTCACAGCTATGGGGATGAAGTTTCCAGCACCTCAGAGATCTTCATCATATTGATCACTACTGCAATATCTTTGGCTATATGGGTTATATCCTGCAAGGATAAAACAGCTGGTCAGCTTCCAAAGTTTCAGAAAACCTTCCATGCCATACCTCTCAACTGTACAGATTTTCACATAATGTCCAGGTTTTTGACTCATATTTTTGGTCCATTTTTCATAAAAATTGTGGTTTTCTGACAAATCATTGGCAAGTCATTAAATAATAAAGTCAGAAAATAATGACAGGCATTTGACTTTCAGACTTCATACTCTTCAGAAAATTCATGCTAATGCAAAACCTGCTATGCTATCAACTTTCTAAGTTTGTAAGAACAATAATTAAAAATCGTCCCTATTTTGGGCCTTTGTCCCCCCATTATTTATGGCTTTGTCCAGATTTTTTGCTGTAAGAAGTTGAGAGGTATGTTCCACACACACACACACACACACACACACACACACACACACACACACACACACACACACACACACACACACACACACAAACCATTAGTCATCTCAAGCTTGTGCTGTTCTTTTGCTGGGCAGATAAGTTCCTTTCAGGGAAACCTTCCACTTTAAAATATTGTTTTATTGTACTGTTTAGTACAGGAAAGTAATTTTTTAAATTAGGACTCTATGTTTTAACAGTCTGTCTTGAGGATTTCACTGTACTTTTAAATGGGAGCACACATTTTTCTGTCAGTTTAAAAGTTGTTTAAAGTAATTTAAAAACATTTTTGCTGTGGAGAAATTGTGTTTATTTTACTTTTGGGGGAAGGGAAAGTGTTTATAAATACTTTTTACTGTGTTTTGTGTTAAAAGTGACTTTTAAAGACTTTATATATTGCCATCTTTTGCTGCTTGTTTTCCATGGGAAAGAGGCACCATTTTTCATCTTGACCATGGAACAAATTATCGGTCCCATGGTCAGTCCTCCTTCCAGCCACAAAAGGTATAAGTTAAGCAAGTATCCTTTTCCACCACAACAGGCTAGTAATTTGCCTCAGATGCAGGTGGGTGACTCTGCCGTGGTCATAGCTTAGTCCTCAGTCCACTCATCTTTTACCCCGGATCCCACTGGTGTAGTACCTACAGCTACTATGGACTATGAATTAGCCATGCCCTCTAAAGCTGCTCGGGTCCCCTCAGGGGACAAGAAAGAGTCACTCTTGCTTGTCCTGAGATAGAGAACAGGAAAGGCTTCTCTGTTTAGTCAGAATGTTGTGTCCATTCCTGAGGAAGCTGCTGCTACCATTAATAACACTGTTGGTCCTTTTTTTCTTTAATATGTCTGTGACAAAGAAGCTCAGGTGGAAACAGGTATAAATTATTGTAAAGCGTATTCAGAAAGTCCTTGTACAAGGTACCTTAGAGACTACAGAGAATGTTACTTAATTTGAAAGTGAATGAAGTGAAATACAGATGAGGCAAGAAACTACACATAATAAATGCACTGAACAGAGCATATTTGCCAGAAAAGCATGAAGGGCTGATAGCAGAAGGACAAGAAATTCTTTGGATAATACTGTAGTTACATATGACAGAAGAAACACCTAAAGAATTTCAAAGTTGTACTTGTACTGACTCATACCTAGCAGAGAGCTGGTGGTGCAACAAGCAGCTAAAAGAGTTGAGGATATGTACCCACCAGATATTGCATGTGTTACATACTGGGATGCAGACATGTACAGGAGTGCACATTCATTTGGGCTCAGTATTGTTAGACTTCTACATGCCCAGAGCGCTCGCATTGGTAACAGTAACTAGGCTAAGCAGAGGATTGTGATGGCTGCATGGATGGCAGTCACATTCAAGGATACAATGGGCAACAGGCAATGAAGAGAAACTGTCATAAAAAGTTGAATTTACAGCTTTCCTTTCTTTTTTCTTTGCCATAGTTAAATGTATAATCTGATGTCTTTGTCATCTGTTCCTCATCTGATGACTGTCAGATCCTACCTTGGATCTGACTTCGGCCACTTCATTATACTTTTGCCCTATAGCTTGTGCCCCTCCCCTTACCCTTAATCCTCTATTCTCCTGAATTACCTCAGTTCTTGTTTATGTCTTCAGTATTTGGACGTAGTTGCCAGTAGCTCAAATAATTTTTGGGACAGATAAGTAATTTCCTTTTTATCTTGGTAAGGTTTTCTCTTCTTTTCACTCCTCCCCATTCCTTATTATAAAAAAAGGGTAGATTTAAAATTTTCAGGTTACTTATTTCCTTCTCCTCTATTCTTTGGACATTGTGCCCTTTGCCTTTCTTGGTACCTGTTAGGTACTTTTTCCACCTACCATTGTTGTTACATCCTTTTTCTTTCGGTTATATACCTCTCTGGTATTAGTATTACCATTGTTGGTAATTCACCTTGATTGATATACATTTCTTGTTGTTGTTTTGGTTTTCTTGTTGTGGTACTTTATTATAATGTCAGACAAAACTAACTGGCTTCAAAAAGTGCTCTTCATGTGGCCACAAATCCCTACTTCACATACTCACTCCAAGTGTGTTTACTGGTTCAGGGTAGGTCATCTTACCACTAATTGCAGTATTTATACTGGATTTAACCATGGAGCTCTAGAAGAGCACAAAAACAAACTAATCCTAAAATAATTCTTCCCTCCAATTATTCCACTTCATCTGGAGCTCCATCCTCATTCAAGAAATCCTCAGAGTCTACAAATGGAGATGCAGCTGAGAAAGCTTAAAATTAGAAGAAGTATTCCTCTGATTGTTTCTCTCCTTCTTCTTAGGGTTCTGCTCTGCCAGAGAAAATCAAGTCCAATTACTTCTTTGGATTCAACCCTGCCAAAACCCAAGCAATCAGATCCAACTGTCCCTTTGGATATGAACTGAGCCAATTTTCTTTCTGAGTTTTTCCAACCAGGGAGAACATGTACTACATCTGTTGGATGCTCATAGACAACTTAGATTCTATAGTCACAGAACCAGATATTTCTGAAAAATCAGACCAATTTTGTATCTTTTTCCAAAGTTAAATTGGGCAAAGCAGTATCTAAAGTAATCTTAGCTAAATGGTTCACTGACTGCATTTCTTTTGTCTATAAGAATAAAGGATTAACATTACCCAAACCTCCTAAGGCTCATTCCACCAGATCTATGGCAATATCAACTGCTTGTTGGTCTTGGGCTTCGATAGATGACACTTGTGCGGCTGCTACATGATCCAGTGCTCATATCTTTGTAACTCATTACGGATTGAATCACTTACCTTGGAATAGGGCAGCATTTGGCTCCTCTGTACTCTGGCATATCCTTCCTTGAGGACCACACAAAGTTTCTATAGCTGGGGACTCTGTCCCATCAGTTGAAGAATGGATGAAAAAGACATCAGGTATAAATTTAAGTACTCGCCATAACTATGCATCTGTGCTTTCTGTTTTTGCCCTTCTTCAACTTCCCGCCCTTCAGCCTCCTTCCTAATTTTATAAGTTCCTTTCATGTGAGCTCCTAGTGTGTCCTGAGGGGTATTTCCTGTGAGCTTTGCTGCATGAGCTTCAGTCTTCTTCTTCTTTCTGCTGTAGCTGATATACAACTTCATTTAGAATATGCTGATGGCTGGGTATCCTTTTGACATAAATTAGTAGGCTGATTAGATGTCAAACTTGATCTGAGATCATTCAGAAGAACAGAGAATTGTGAGTAAGGGGAGGTGCTCGAACTATAGAGCCAAAGTCTAATGAAGAGGCCAAACTCAGATCCAAGTTCTGATTCAAGACCCAAGTTCTGATTCAAGACCCACTGGTTGAGGAAGGACAAAACCAGACAACGTAGATGCATTGTTATGGTGAGTACATAACCTTTATTTTTACTAAATAAAAATGTTTAATGGGAAGGGCTGTTTTGTTGTGCAAATAACTATTTTTAACAGGGCATCAACTTTGAAGGTCATATTTACCACTTGTTTCATCAGTCACATTTCCAACATTTGGAGAAATTAAAAAAGTTACATTTTTGCATGCTCTGTAAGTGACTAGTTAAGTAATAGTGCTCTTTTGTGATTAACTGATATTCTTTGGAGCACTCATTGCCTTCTTGTACTTTCTGTCCAACAGCCACCTTGAACAACATAAACTGAAATCATGTGATTTATTTCCCCCCTGCAGAATGTGACAGCAAATCACAGAGCGAATGATGCAATAGTTCTAGAAGGTGGAGCACAAGTACTGAGTGGTCGGTTCATGTATGGTCCTCTGGATGTTGTGACTCTCACTGGGGAAAAGGTAAATCTCCTGTCTTATAATCTAATGTACAAAATTACAAATTTACTTTCATATCTTCAAACAGAATATACCTGTACAGGGTAATACTGATGAATTGTAGAACTTCACTGCCTTTTATATGCAGTTTTTTTAATTCACTACTGTCTTTTGCCAAAGATTGACATTTTGCAAAGTAGCATTCATTTTAAGCTTTTGACTGGTGCCAGGTAGCTATCACTCAGTGGCATTTAGTACTGTGAACAAGCAAAAGACAAACACTGCTATCATATATTGTTCAAATGGAGAGTGACAGACATTCCTGCTAGGGAAACATAGCTTTATTATATTGCAGGCAGAGGATCTGTAAACATCTTACTAACTAGAGTAAATGATCTATGCTTCTGTGTAAAACTGATGCATATTAAGAGAAGGAGAAAGTCAGGACAGTAGAAAAGAATATGTGAAGCTTTTAAGTATCCTATTGGTTCCAGTAGATGGTATTAACAGGGTAAAGAAGGGGCAGTGGAATCAAGGAGAAGAATGCAAATTTAGTACTGCCTGAAATGTTCTCGGTAAGTTAAATGTAGTCTTTGCAGTGTATAAAAATCAATGGAATATGATGAGAAAATGAAAACACTAGTTCAGTAGCTGGTGAAGGGACAGCTGATTGTTATCAGCAAAGTGCACCGAAAATTAAACTCTCTTATGGGAAGAGAATAAGGGCACTGCAGTAGGCTGCACATTAATATCTGTAAAGAGGGGAGTTGTGGCTCCATAGCTGAGACTACCATCAGTGTAAATGTTGTAAGGGCGACGTTAAGGAGTGCGTTTACTGTACTAACTGTATACCAGGTGTAAGCTTAAGAGCAAACACCAGGAACGTGTAACTGCCAGCGGTATAGACAGGACTCTGCAACAATTTAATAGCATCTTATCTCTCAAATGAACCTGTGCATAATTACAGACAAAGCATATTTATTCGCCCAAGATGAGTAGACACTGTGATCAGAAAAATGTCTTCAGATTTGTGGATGGAGATGGGAAATGCACTAAAGGTACCACCACTTGGTACTGTCGATCAGACTGTGTTACAGTAGCACAGTAATAAGGAGAATCTCCAAAGGACTGAGTAAGTGGAGAAAGAAGATGTCTTAGTAGATCTTGCCAGAGGTGTTCCAATCAGGCCGATAACCATTGTCAGTAAAGCTAATGAAAAGAATTCTAGGTTTTATGGAATAAAAAGTAAAGCTAGCATGTTTCCTCTGTCCATGAGGGTCATTGCTAAACCATATGTGTATTTGCAGTTACCTATCCATTCAGTCTAGTTGCATATGAAGAAAGTAAAAAAAGTACTCTGCTTTATGTGGAGGGGAAGACATCTCCACAGAAGTGATATTCTCTGAGATACATACCTGTCCCTTCAACATGTTCTGTTGATCTTGTAAAGGCAACTGAGGTGCCTTGTGTGGGTGTTTCTAATACCACTGGACTTCCAAATGTGTAACAGATCTAACAGAATAGGATCAATTGAGGCTCTATATGTGAGGCAGAGATTGTCTCTCAGTAGCCTGTATGATACTGAGAAGAGAGAGAGAGAGACAAGGCTTTGAGATGGTCATCATCGTTTTTATGCTTTAGGCCCTTGATTATATTAATGAGGATATGTTGTGGTCAGTCCAGCTGTGGCACGTGTTTCAACAGGAACATACTGAAAGGGGCATTATAATCAATAATAGGCCTAATGAATGCAGAGTACAGAGGATCAATGACATCCTTGAATGTGGATGCCATAATCTTCAATATGAGCAGTGTGATGAAAAAGGAGTCATGCTTGCTGAGGGATAGAATTATATATTTCTTGACATTTTATTTTAATCCATGGTTTTGGCCTATTTGTTTGGAACAGTACCTCCTATAGGGTCATGGTGTCCTCTGGGGAGTTTTTGATGGCACCAAGTTTGCAGGTACCTGCAGACTTGGTCAGCCACAATCCTTTAACATGAGCTTTGACTTCTGAGAAATAAATGGCAAAGAGAAGTGGCTGAAGGACTAAAGTCTGTGGCACTCCACTTGTTACATGTCTGTTGGAAGAGACTGAGCCAGTCACCTTTACTTCTTGCATTTATTTGTGAGCCAGTTTTAGCTGAGAAAGTTTATCTATGATGCTTGAGAGTGGGATGGTGTTGAACACCTTTGCAGGGTCCAGATAGGCAGTGTGCAGTGATTTGCCCTTGTCTTTTGCCTCAGTGACTTTTTCAAAGAAATCAACCAGGTTAAGTAGGCAAGACCTGCCCTCACCTTGACAGATTTGAACTGGGTTGGGTCAAAAGTCTGTAAGTCACCTATTTCCATATTTATTAGTTCCATAATGATCTTTTATAGCTTTACAGATGAAGCTGGTCAGGCGCATGAGTCTGTAATTACCCAGGTCTGTTGTAGCCCCACCTTTGTGAAAGGAAATACTGTTGCTCTCCTCCATTCATCTGGCACAAAGTTTTTTTTTTTTTTTTGTTCAAAGATTTTTTATTATTTTTCAATAAAGAGAATATGAAAACATTTTGAATTTACATTTATGATTGAAAAACAAAATATGGTAAAACTATATACAAAATTTACAGAGGCCTCAAACAATAAATTAGAAAGTAGTAAATTGCAAACATATATAAAGAAAGACATATAAGATTCAACAGTCCAAATTCCAAGTAGTCAGTTGATTGAGGGTAGATCTGAATTTATTGTCTTAATAAGGGATATAACCTTCTTCCAAGGATTATTAGACCATTTTTGGGAAAAATTCTTAATTCTTTAGCTTGTATTTCTATTGATGCTACTTTATCCAACAAAGTCAAGAAGTCTTCAAAGGTTGGAACGGAAGGTGATTTCCATTTTCTCGTAATACACTTTCTGGCAACTGCCATTATTGACCAAAGAATATATTTATTATTATTATTCAGTATAACAAAATCCGTTACATTCAAAAAAATCAAAGATTTTGATAACATGAAAGAATCACTGAAAATAGCTTGAAGAAATTTAGCAATATCATCCCAAAATGTCCTTATATGAGAACATTCATAAAAAATATAAGACCAATCAGCTTTACAAACTATTGAATATCTCCAACATTTTACTTCCTTAGAGAGATTAAAATTAGGAATTTTATAAGGAGAGTAAAAGGCTCTATGTAAAAATTTCCAGGAAAAAATCTTCCAAACCTGCAAATTAGAAGTTAATTTAATAGAAAGTAAAAGATTAGCATTATTATCGGATGTTAGAGACAACATAAAATCCTTAGTAATAAAGTCCCAAAATTTCTGATTAGGGATAGATTTATAATTAATAATAATTTTATAAAGTTTTGATATTAAATTTTCCCAAGTGTATTCTCCTTGTAATGTTCCATGTATAAGAGTTATACATTTGGGCAAAGAATTAAAGGAAGAAGTTTCTATTGATCTGCATAAGTCTTGAGTGAATGGGATTAAACTATTAAGGGCTAACCAATCTGTTTTAGGTAAATTAAAATTTTTGATTAAATTATGTGCATCCAGGGTAACTAAATTGATTGTGCAATAATACCAACAAGTAAAAGTTTTCTCTTCCCATATACTAAGAATATCCATATTAATATAATTGAAGAAGTTTTTTGTAACTTTGAAAGGATATAGTAACTGTATCCACAATTTAATATCAATATTATTATTAACAAAACTTCTAAAAGTATTATAAATAGAGTTTATATAATTTGAATTAGTGAGTTTAGTAGTATTATACTGTAAATTAATACAAAGTGCATACCAAATCTTATTACTTAGATCATTAAATTGTAATTGTTTTATTAATTTATTTTCATTTAGTATAATGATTGCCTGTAAGGATTTCCAAGCTGAAGAGTAGTTTGAATTAATCCAATTTAAAATTATTTTAAGATTAGAAGCTTTAATATATGACTTTATATTTGGAAAAGTTATTCCTGCTGACTCCCATAGTCTAATATGATTTGATAAGGCTATTCTATTTTTTTGGGTGCCATAAGAATTTTAATAAAATGTTACTTATTGCTTTTAAAATATTTTATTGGGTAGTATAGGGATAGATAAAGCAATATAATTTATTTTGGATAACAAAATGATTTTAATTAATTGTAATCTCTCTTCAAAATTTAAATGTAAATTATTCAATTTTTCTGTAAGATCTTTTATTATTTTAACAATGTTATTATAATTACTATTTAGAGTTAAATCAAGATTTTCACAAATTTCATCACCTAGATATTTTAAAGAAGGGACCCGTTTCCCAATAATTTCCTTTGTATTCAATTTACTATTATCATTACTTTTTTATTATTTAAAAGTATATGTTTAGACTTAGAACTACTAATTTTTAATCCTGAAATAAATAACAAAATGTAATTAATAGATCTAATTCTTGCAAAGACTCTTCTGAATTTTTTAAAGTAAGTAGAATATCATCTGCAAATAACATTATCTTAGAATCAAATTTATTAATTATTAATTATATTAAGTCCTTTAATTTTAGGATTATATTGTATTGTCAAAGAGAAAGGTTCTATTGCTAGAGCAAATAAAATTGGGGACATTGGGCATCCTTGTCTAGTACCTTTAGTTATTTCAACAGATTCAGAAACAAATGGACCTAATTTTAGATAAACTAAATTATTATTATAAATATGTTTAATAAAAGAAATAAATTGGATGGGAAACTTATATAGTTCAAGAATTTTAAAGAGAAAATTCCAATTTAGTGAGTCAAATGCATAAAGTTTTAAGGCTAATGTTGAATAGCTTCTGCAGGACATCTGACAATTCATGTTTCAGGCTAGCCAGTAGGCAGTCTAATATGTTATCCATATCTATAGACATAGTGCAATTGGCCTTAGATAGTGCCTTGCAAACTTGTTCTTATGAAGTTTGATGAGGGAGGGTAGATGTGAATATTCACTCTGAGAATATTGGTGGGGATGGGAGAGGTGAAGTTGGAGCTAAATGTGTCTGCTCGTAGATGTCTGAGTATGTGATATCATTTACTATTAACTCTGCACAGTGTTGGCCATTGTTTCTGAGATTTCTAACAATTAAAGAAGGCTCTGTAGTTATATTTCATCTGAGTGGCTATTTTACCTAATATATGGCTTTGGTTGATTTGATCAGGATTTGGAGTGCCTTGTTTAGTTTAGCAAAAGCATTTTGACCTCATGATAGTTAGATTTACTTTTGAGTGCAATGATTTTTTTCTTTTGTTATGGAGCCTGTTTATATTGCTGTTCCAACATAGGGGTTTGTTTTTGAATTTTGCATTACTTTTATTTTTGAGGAAGATATATATTTACATGTGCATAAAACTTGGTAGTAAAGGATTTCGTACAAGCAGTGGGATCATTGAGATGGAAGGGATTTTTGAATTTAGTCAGGTCATCACTAAGTTTTGGCAGATAAATCTATGAATAGTTTCTGAATACTGAGGTAGTGGAGAATGCCCCTGGCTTTGGTCTTAAGATGAATGTGGCTGACTTGTGGTTTGATTTAACCAGGGAGGAGGTTACAGCAGGTGGGAAACAGAACTGTCCAATACTGGTAAGAACTAAGTCCAGGATTTTATCTTCTCTGGCTGGTGTGTGGACTAACTGGTACACGAAGTTTGTATTTATGAAGTCCAGAAATGTCTGGGCATACATGTTTGAAGATGTACAAGTCTCCCAGCTGATGGTGGGATAGTTGATGTCTCCTACAAGAATGGTGTTTGGCTTTATATGTAGGGACTCCATATTGGTTATGTAGGAGGCATGGCCCATGGGGGATATAGAGAGGGTCCTGTAGTTAGCTATAATGCGATAAATTGTTTTATTTATAGTGAGGGAGATATGGAGGAGTTCCAAGTTGTTATCCTATCTAATGAGACCAGAAGTGATATTTTTTTAAGAATATAGAGACACCTCCTCCTTTAGTGCCTACTTCTAATATGGTGGGCCTATATGAGTAATAGGCATTGAAGCCCACCATTGATGGAGTGCTTTCACTGGTACTGAACCAGTGCTGATGCATATATCTATATTTTCAACATTAAGTAGTACTTTTTGGATTAGATTTTTTTTTTGTTAAGGCTACTAACATCAAGCAGTGATACATTAATGTTATCCTGATTCTGTTTAGTTATTTTTGAAGTTTTAGAAAACTGATTTTGCCTAAAAAAATGCACAATGGGGGTGGACAAGGTTTTAGCCAATATATGGAAACCTTGAGGGAAAGATGCAGGCCATCCTTGGCAAAGCAGTTTGGGCTATCTACCATCTCATCTCAGACTGATAGAAATATGTTGTACTCTCTTAGAATGACACCAAAATCTAGGACAATTGTTGAAGTCAATTATTTTTTGATCAAATTGTGCCATCACTTTTGTGAGGGTAGTTCATACCTGCCTTAGACTCATATTCAAAGAGCTCTATAGTGTCTCTGTCCATACAGTCCAGAGAGGTACATCCCAAGTCATTTGCACCCACATTTACAATGACTGTGTCATACACTTACTTGTTGTGCAGAGACTTGAATGCTTGTGTGATGTGGCAAATCCTGTCCCCTGATAGGCAACTGACCATGACCCTCTCTTTGCACAGTTGCTGAGTGGTGCATTGGTATGTCTCACTGTGGCTTTTTGGTATGCTTGGTGAGTTACCTTATGGGCTTTTTGTCTAAGTCTGTGTGACTCATAGATGTATGTTTCATGGCGGGTGCTGCCTGTGATGTGTGTTTGTGAGGTTGCTGAGGGTACTTGCTCCTTGGAGGCCTCTGGTGATTTAGGTATGCTATTTCCAAGAACCCCAAGGCATGTAAGTCTGTGTTTGGTCTGACTTGTTTGAGATAGGTTTAGTGTAGTACTAACAACCTTTTTATTTGTAGTGGCTCTTTGTGAGAGCTTTATCTCCAATAACTATATAGCTACATCTCTCATACACTGTGATAATATTGTTTAAGTAATAGGTGATTGACAACGAACATGAGACAATTGCTGTATTGCTTTAGGATGCCCATTTTAACCAAGCTGGCTACAGAGACAGTTGGAAAGTGCAGATCCGTGGTTCCAATTGCCTAGTGCTGTAGACTGGTGGGGAAATAATACCTAAGAGATTAGGAGCCTACTCATGAAGATGAACTAGCCACTTTACACAGCTATTATTAAATACACTCATAATTTCTGGAGTAGGTTATATAGAGGAAGTTACTGTTCTAATCGCCTGCATCTCTACAGTGCATGGTTAAATGGCTGACCAAGAGGTAGTGCCTTGCAACACAGGCAACCTATGATAACAGTGAAAAAAAACTCAGGTAAGGCCATTGGCCAATAGTAAAACAGCACAATTCAAGGTTCAACAAGCAAACAGAGGCCTAGAAAGAGCTTAGCTCTTCCTCTACTCTCTCTAGAGTTTAAACCAAAGTAATTTGCTCTCAGATCACAATAAATGCATATATATATATATATATATATATATATATATATATATATATATATATTAGAAAAGGGAAATTAAATGAGTGCTAATGAAGGGAATTTGTAGGAAGGGTATATGTACCAGAACATTTGAATGAGCAGATTTTAAAATAAATATGGAAAAAAAGGATAGCTTTCTAGGTAGTGCACTGTGTACTAAGCAGGGAGGCATGTAGTAGAAAGGCAACTTGAACTTTAGCAGTGTAAGGGGAGGAACCTTCTAGTTAGATCTACTAGTTCCCAGCAGTATAAG
Source organism: Protopterus annectens (assembly GCF_019279795.1). NCBI lineage: Eukaryota > Metazoa > Chordata > Ceratodontiformes > Protopteridae > Protopterus > Protopterus annectens. Next base: position 1,218,669,902 of record NC_056743.1, read on the forward strand.
CAGATTAGATGAGAATGGGAGGAGTTTCCAGAGACTATTTGTAATAAGAGAGGTTAACTAAAGAGAAATACTGGCTAGCTAGGTGGGCAGTCAGTATTATGGATTCATGGGAAACAGTGGAAGGAAACAGTACTTAAATAGTTTACACATGTGAGAATAGGAATGAAGGTGGGGAGGACATGGTAGTCAGATTACCACAAGAGGAGGAAAACAGGGATACTGGCTTTTAAATTCACAACAGGCAAATGATAGGAAGGTTGAGCAGAACTGTAACAAGCCAGAGATGGAATCGGGCACTAAACCTTGTAGCCCACAATATTTCAGGTCTGAAAGCTGTTGCATTAAAGCACAAAATAATGCACTTAAAACAAAATGCTTTAACAATGATTCTGCCTAAATATTAGTGTAAATCAAGTACAATGTAGTCACTTACTTTTCTGGTGTACAGATACTCAGTAGTTTGATTTCTTTGTGTTTAGAAATGTAAGCACAGAAGTATTCTTAAGCCAGGCAGACAAAAATGGGCAACAACAAATCAAAGGCTCTGTGATATACAGAATTTAAGGACTGCATTAGCTAAAGAACAAAATAATTCACTTACAGACAATTCAACAGAACTGTAACAAGCCAGAGAGGGAATCAGACACTAAACATTGTAGCTAACAGTATTTCAGGCCTGCATGCTGTACATGGGCAGTGCAATGAGTCCTCAGTATTAAGAATTATACAGTGGAGATGTTACATTGATACTTGCAGGGATATGTGCATTATAGGCAACTACACACACACACACACACACACACACACACACACACACACACACACACACACACACACACACACACACAAAACCACGCATGTGCACGCACACACTCAATCACATCTAAATCTAAATGTGCTTGGAAGAGAAATATGTCATTGGAACAAGCAGAAGACATTTTTTTCAGCCATAATAAAGTTTAATTGTTCTTTGCTTAAGGTTGATATCTATGTAATGAGCCAGCCACCAGGAGGAAAGTGGATCCATTTTGGAACAGAGTTAACTAACAACAGTGGGCGTATCTCCTTTGTCATTCCAGAGGAGAAGCGACTTGGAATAGGCATGTATCCTGTCCGCATGGTTGTGCGGTAAGCTACAAATCACATTCAGCTTCTTATAGGGATTGATGGGTTATAAGACATGGTGCACTCTGCCTTCATCCATATAGTCATCCTTCTGTGGTGTTTGTGTTTTTCTGTGTGTCTTTACTGCCAGAAAAATTCTTTACAATATATGTCATTAGAATGACTGATATCATATCTCATGCTTAATTTCTGGAATGGATCTGTGCACCTGGGAGAAGGAGGTTATAGTATTCCAGTTAATAACAAGTTTCCTCCAAATGTGGTTTATGATTACAGTTTTCTGTCTAACATTATCTCTGGTTATGGTGTGTCATTTTGCCTCAGGGAAAATGGAGAGACAGATACATACAGTGTTCCCTATGTTTAGCTAGTGGCAAATATTCTTAGGTAAGAAGAAAGTCTTTCACATAATGCAATGACAGTCACCTTAAATGCATGGTATCCTTTTTCCTATAGTACAGCATTTTGAAAAGTTATAGCCCAGTCTTGATGATTCTACCAAGGGAGAAGAGTTGCATAAAAATATGGAGACAGAAAATTGAAAAAAGTAGGCAGACTAGGAATTGTGAAACACTAAGGTAAAAGAAAGAGTATATGAAGATAACAGGATAAATATTCTAAAAACAGACCTTGGGAATTTTCTGTTGGAGATTATTTTAGTAAGAGCAATTTTGAAAGGGACAGGAATACTGTATGGTGACTTTTCATGTGACCAACCCATATATTGAAAAAAAAATCATATCACATTGAAGATCCTCACTGATGGCATCAGTGGTTTGTATTACTTCTCCACCAAGTAGAATTTAGCATTTTTATAGCAAAATCCAACATTCAGATGTGTGTAAGCATTCTGACATATGCCGTGATATAATGCACCATCTTCATAAGAATCACTTTTCTTAGGACATGCTAATAACTTTTTGCTGCTTTTTTGCAATAGTTATTTGCATTATACTAGTCATCACCCAATTAATCAGAAAAAAAGCATTATAAAGGGCCAGGCTATAAGAATAGCTAGGATGACAACTATGAAAAATGATGTGATAACAGAGTTTAGAAATCTAAGGGATATGTTTCTAGAGAGAGGGTATCCAGGACATTTTATTGACCCTATACTTGCAGATGTTCTTAATAAATGGGGTGACACATATATACCATTATTAGGTACTGGTGGTGACAGATTAAATAATGAACCTAATGATAGGATCAACCTAATTTCCAACAGGCTTGTGTAGTGCAATATAGTCCTTTGTATTCTCAGATCAAAGGAATTTTGTCAAAAAACTGGAACATCTTTAAAACAAATACTGAGATATTCCGTATATTGGGTGATAAACCCATATTTTCCACAAAGGTAGGACTTAATATGAAGTCCTTGTTGGAGACAGGTCATGTTTCCAACAACAGACAGGACAAAAGATGTGGAAATAAACCTTGTGGTAGGTGCTCCTATTGCTCCTATATACTGCAAAATAGCTCTATTGCCCTTGATAATCAAAATAAAAGTCGTGTTTTTTTAAAAAGTGGCAATTGTTGTTCTAGCAAACTAGTGTATATAGCTAGGTGTAGTACCTGTTCTTCCTTTTATATAAGGAAGACAGAGAGAATGTTCAAGACCAGGATATATGAACATCTTTATGATATTAAAAACAAGAAAGATACCAATGCATTATACAAGCATAGTATTTTATGTACCAACTTTACATGCTTTAAGTTTGGTATACTTGAATTTGTAACAGTTGAAGCGAGGGGTGGAGATTGGCAAAATGTGTTGTATAAAAAGAAGCTATTGTGTCAACTAAGGCTAGCTGCTGATTATCCACCAGGACTCAATGAGCATATTACTATAATGCCCATTCTTAAAGAAAAGGCAGGGTTAGTTTAGTAACATCAAAGTAATTTGTAAGAACATTTGTGGCTATATATACATATTTTTTGTATGATGAGTTCATACTGTGATGGACTAGTATTTTATATCACTTGTGTATTGAGAGTATTTGATTCTTTGCTTTATTTATTATTGTGTAAAATTATTTTATTTTAATTTTAACTAACTGGTGTTTATATATTCATGAGCAGTGATTTTTCATTGACAGAATTGGTTGGATTAAAACCAATGACTAACCAGCAATATGTATTTAAACTTGAAATTTTTAATGGTATTTTGTTCTGAAGAAGTCATACTAGTTGATGAAAGCGCTTAACAACTTTGGTTTATTATTTTTAACATTAAAATAGTACTGTGGACTCGCAACATTGTGCTCTCTTATTTTACTTACCTAACTTTTTGCTGCTTGCACAGCTGTGATCTTAGGCCTTGATATCATTGGTAAATTCTGCAGCATCATAATAAGTGTCCCTGTGGTAATTCATTTAACAAAGAGACCAGCACTGGCATTCTCTGTACCACCTTGGAGAAGAACAAAATGCTCATAAGTGCCTTAAGTGGCAGAGATTCAACCCACCTGCCCAGCATCTAAGGGGGGGAAAGCTGCTATCCAGTTTTGCAAAGATGGTGGCAGTCAAAAGCTGTTCACATGGAGACCAATAGCAGAGTCCTACTCTTAGCCCTCAGACACATTTTGCAACATTGCCACAAGGACATCCTCTCAGAGTCTACATTTAGACCAGATCCTCTTCAAGATGAGTCCAGTGTGCAGCCATCCACCCCCTCCAAGAACTCTTTCCATGGTGACTCACCTACAACTTGCAGATTACCAGACACTTGTCAAGTGTATTATTATCTAGATCATGTTTTGTCATCAGTCAAACCACAACCCACTGACAAATGCTGCGGTTAGAGCCAACTCCATTAGAGGAGGAGCTGCCTCCAGTTCTATCTACAAGAATGTGTCTGCTGCAGACATTTGTGCTATCATCATCTCGTCCTCAGTATATGCTTTCACCAAGCATTATTGTCTGAACTGAAAATTGGGGGGCTTAAACCACTTTTGGAAAGTCTGCTGTCTGGAACTCAACCCCATGTCTAGACCAGTCCTTTACTTCCTTGTATCCCGCAAGCACTGCTTGGGTTGCATCCCAACCAAAAACCTATCAAGAATGGTCCTCCACATTAGATGTAATTGATATATTCTTACATATAAGGTGATCTACTTTTGGCTTGTTTCTCTACCATGTCTGTATTTTGCAAAGCCTGTTCTCCCTGTGCATCAGAATCAACAAGCTTTTATGATCTTATTTTTCCCTGTGCTAATTAGCTAGCACAAGTATAATTATCAGGAAAAGTGATATAATGAAATTTTCCATTTCATAACCTGTTTTTGTGCACCAAAATGTTGTTGTTTTGAATTTTCCATAGTCAGGCTTTCATGGTTTCAGGTAGCTAGTTTGGTCAAATTATTCTGTTCAGGCACATAGGGACAGTGATATAAAGATTTTACTATATGATAAAGGATGACATAGGTGACAGAAAGTGTGAATGGAATGTGATGAGCACAGCTTGGATACCTCCATAGTATTGTCAGAAAATGATTATGAAGTATTGATCATTAAAAAGAGAAATGGCTCCTTATAGATAGTAAAGACTTAAATCCTAACTTCTGTACCAAACAGCATTTAAAATGAACTTCCTTTTAGGCCAGATGACTTTTTCAGATGCCACAGAGGTCAATGAGTGATAAAAGGAATAGCTGCTGTTAGACCTAATAGTTATCCCCTCCTCTAAAGAAAAACTTTTTTTATCTTACAGTTTTATTGCTTTACCCATAGCAAGCAATGCAACAGTCAATATACAGACTAACTAGCATATAACAGCTCCATTAGAAGAAGGAATACTTATTGTCGAAACAGATAGCAAAGACATTTGTATGGGCAAAATAAACCTTGCACCAGGTAATGTAGTTCATAAAACCCAATTAAAAATTGCATAAATACTGTGAATATATTTATAAAAGCTGAAACCAAACAATTTTCCAGTTCAGATTTTTTTCAAATGTAATGTTTAGTTTAACTGCATTGATATGTTTTCAGAGGTTGTTGGTTATGTGGTTGAGATGCTGTTCACTTAGGGTGCTATTTTGTGGGGAATCCATAGTCACTTGTGAGGTATGCAAGACAAGTACAAGCTATCTTCCATACTTTACAAGATTAGTCTGATTCACAGACCCCATTCACTGTGTAGAATTGCCAATGTGGACTCTAGGTAGTAAGGTTCAGAGTGTCACATGCAAGTGTGTTATTCTTTGGGAGGGTTTACATAAATGACCTTCCTGATGTACTGAACAGCTACAGTGTAGTTCAGAATTCATAGACCACCTGAATTACACCACAAGTGAGGACCAGGGCTAGGATCCAAAGGTAATACATGTGCATCATATTCTTGTGCCAAACATCTATGTCTTTCAGTTGTGGAAATCTGAGCAGCAATCTGCTTTGTCCTGCACATATGTGTGTGTCTGTGTGTATCAGGAACAGTGTGCAAGTTCCTCTTGTCACTTGTACTACAGCATATTTTTCCAGTTTTTCCAACTGCACAGTGAAGAAATTTATTGCCAAGTAAGTTCCCAGGTAATGAGATGATGCCCTTCAGAGGATGAGTATGACCTGATCCTTAGCACTGAATAGCAAATCAGCTTATCAATGCACTGCGATTTACACTGCAGTGCTATTTGGTATGAATGCCATACTTGACTGAAAAGGCATCATCTACACAAGGTATTACAACCTCTAAATAAGTTGTATTAACTAAGGGGATGCAGGAGGGGAAACCATCTCCATGGATGGGGGTAGGATCTTTGGCCCTTACTTCAGTTAGGATTTCAGATTCCAGTTCTTTTAAGTCAGTTAATAAAATCAGGTATCATTGATCAGTGCCTTCATTTTATCTACCTTAATCATTTTCAGACAACATTGCCATATTCCTTTGTAACAGTTTCTTGAAGTTATAGTAAGTATCAATACAATATTTAGTAAGACAAGATAATGCTAAAATTATAAATATGATTTTTCTATAGTTGGTATTAGGGATATTCCTAAGTAATGTATTTTTCATCAATATCGATATATTTTTCTTTGAAATTGTTTGTACAGTTTACTTTTAGGTTCCCATTTATGCATTTCATTTAATTACTATTAAATATGTCCAGAAATATAAATAAACTTTGTAATTTTATCCTCAGTAATTGTCAATAAAATATCATTGGTGAAAAGTAGTATTTTTGACGTGTATCTACTGTTTATTTTAAAATCCATTGCATCCATACTGGATGATAAGATACACAGTGACTAAGATTTTTATCTGCTTTTAATATTGATGGTGTAGTGAAATATCTCCTAGATCTCAAAGTATCATTTTAATCTTGAACATTACTATATACACATATAATTAATTGCACAGCTTTAGTTGGAAATAACTTGTACACTTCCAGAATTAATACAGCTACCCCAGGGTTTTATTTTATTTTAATTTCTTTAGTAGACCAGAAGTTATGCATCAAATAATCTGTTTTGTTTATATGTCTTTAGCCTCCTCAGATAACCTCTTATGTATATTATTGTCCAGAAAGGAATTAATCTGTTTATGTTCTGACTACATTTCATTTATTTCATTAATTTTTTAATAATATTTTCTAAACTGCTTAAGTTTATTTTCTATGTCTGCTTTAATTATTTTAGTTGCTAAATAGTTAATATTACTAATCTGGTTGGATTTATGTAATATTTTTGACCTATTTGCCAAATTATGTAATCATCTAGGATTAATATATGATATACATTTTGATGTCTCCAGTATTATTTATTTTATGATCAAGGAATTGTTTATAGTTTTATTTAGGGTCTTCACTATATCTAAAAATATTTTTCTCTTTCTTGTATTTTTTTGTGGTATCCATTTTTTGTTGTATGTGCATCAACTCATCATCCAATTATTTGTATTTGTTTCATATTCAATATGTAATTCTCTTTTATATATAAGATTTTAAAGTATCCCAGAGTGTACTTCTACTAATATCTTCTTTGTCTTTAAATAAGAAAGAAAATGATTTCTTCTGAGAGCCAGTGTTTAAAGTCCTCCATTTTAGTAATATATGCTGCTATTCTGTACAGTATTGATAAATTATTATTTACTGCTAATGTAAATGCTAAAGAATTATGACCTGATATGGTTCATAGGTAGATAGTAAGCATGAAGTCCAGGAGACTATTTAGAAGTCTGGCCAAATATTCCTATTGCCTTGAAGCATTTTCTAGTTAAATGACTTGCTCAATATAACAAAGTAGGCAAATGAAGGCTAGGGGAAGTCAAACCCTCTTCCACAGGAAGCAGATTGTTAGTTGCTCATTACCATAATTTCTCCACTAACATCATGTTATTATAAAGTTGCTAACATTCTCATTCAGATAACAGACAGATGGTACAAAAATGTTTTTACATGTAAAGATTGAATAATGATTATTAGCATCAAAAGGGTTGTATTTTATTTAAACAGCAACTGTACCCCTCTGTGATGATGTGAGTTATTACCATCTGTACCAGGGTGAATAGGGCAGTGCATGTATAACATATACAGGCATAGTTAGCTGGAGTTTTGTAGATAATTTTGTAAATAATTTTCTGTCATTTGACTGTCACACTGACTTGTGCAGATGCTTGTGTTGAAAGTGTATCAGCAGTGTTATTATAACTGATTAAATGTTTATGTTTAAACAAAGAATTCTATAGTTTTCAAATACTGCAACAGATCTTAGAAAAGCTATGAGGCTGTTGATGTCATTCTATAACCAGCACTGAGGGGATAGAACTAGCTTTTGTTTTTTTTTTTTTTCCTTTGGAAAGTGATATAAAAAATATGTGACAGCTATCACAGTCAGTTCAGTTAGATCAGTGTAAGTTGGAAGAACATCACCTTGCCTTGTGGAAGTAAGCAACTCAGCATCTAATCTTGCCTTGCTGTATTAATTAAGTTAGATAGGGAACAGTTCTTCTTTAGACAGTTAGAAATTATAGTGAGATTAGCTAAGTATTGTTTTTCTACATCTGTTTGAATCTATCCAACTGTGTTATTTTTATTTCTCCTGTGACTGAAACTCTGATATTTATTGCACTTAAGTATTTAATATTCTAAATATTTTTTTACCTTTTATTATGGCTGGTCTTTTAGAGATTACTGTTAACATCTTGACAGTACTTGTGCTTAATCTAGTAATGCCTTATCCACTCCAAAAAGCTTTGCTGCTTAGTTTACACTCTACCATTTATGTTAGTATTGATTTTACTTAGTATAATTGGATACCCTTGTAAGAGCCTGACAGTGACTGGCTGGTGGCAGTATTGTTACCTTATTGTCTGGGCATAAGGAGGCACAGCTAGTAAGTCTGCGCTTGCCTTTCCTAAGTGTGTGTGTGTGTGTGTGTGTGTGTGTGTGTGTGTGTGTGTGTGTGTGTGTGTGTGTGTGTGTGTGTGTGTGAAAATCAAATACCCATGTGTGGGTGTGTCAGTCACTTGCAACTGCTCTTGGGGAAAATTGTACTTGATATAGAGAGCTGCATTGGAAAATACTGAGTAAATCCATCCCTGTTTTAGTGATGGTCTCTCACTGGTGTTAGTGGTGAAGATTGAGACTACTTGATTATTGGCCCCAGGTATCTGTCACACTCCCCATAAAGCTCAAATTAAGAAAATATAAAAAATAATGATAACATTCTTGTGGTATCCTAGTAAGCCAAGAGTAGCTCACAAAAACATTAAAATATGGAATAATGAAGATTTAGGATGTCTAAACATAGAAAGATATGTTAAAGTTTCTAGTTATAAAATCAAATTCTGGCCAGATTGCCATCAATTTTGCAAATACACAGCAATAATGCCACGTGAAATGAATGAAGGAATGAAATATTTTGTTTTATATGGAATAAACATTATATTTATGAATGATTTTATATAAAAATGGTTGCATTATAATCTCTTACAAGAATTGCAAATAGTGCCCTGAATTGTACCATGGAATTGCTTCCATATATGCATAACATTTTTGTTTGTTTGTTTGTTTTGTAAAATTCAATTACAACCACTAAAAATCTTTAAAAATGAACATTTGTGTTCCATCAAAGGAGTATAGTCGTTTAGATCCAGTTGAAATCACTGCAGCTTCACTTGGTGTCATTTAAATGTTTTTAACTTGGCATTTAGAAATTCTCACAGGGGAAATATACATTTTCAGTCTCAAAAATGTGCTTGGAGTCTTTTCCTGTGTGGTTCATGCTAAGCACTTATTGTGTCAGCATGAACACAATATATAACAACTTAGAAACTGGTAAGGTTATAGTAGGAACACCAAAATAAAACCCAATCAGGGGATTAATTTAAATTCAAAGCAATGCCCACCCCATAGAGAAGAGTGCAGAAGCACATCTTTAAAAAAAGAATCCAAGTAAATTTCATAACATTTAAAAAGTGGATGGTCTAAAGCACTCCAAAATTTATTTCACCTTGATACTTTTTCCCATCTTATAATCTGGTAAAGAAATGGTTATTGGTAGCATCATCTTAATCTCATCTATTAGGAGCACATAACTGATATGATTTTTTTTCTTTAAACATGTTTGATGAGAGGAAAGAAAACTATTAGAGCCCATACAATCTATAACCTTAAAATTGGTAAATACAAATGTTGTCCTCCAATGTGGTTAGGCTTATCACATTGCTATTTTTCTCCTTGTAATATTACTTAGATATAATTGACTGTTTAGGCAACTTTAAGTTTTCTTCCTTTCTACTTTATCCCTCCCATATATCATTAAGGTCCCACCATTTTGTCTTGTTCAAATCTCATGTTTCACATGGAACTTTATCTCAGCTTCCTGGCATGGTCTAGAAATATCATTTTTTGTAGTTTTAATTAAGTCACTAACTACTCTTTTACGTCCTATGACTATGTTTTGCTAAGGTCATTATAGTGATGTATAGCACACATTAACAGCTAAAGTGAAACTCTTTTCCAAAGTGCTAACTGTTGGTGAAAACTTTACATGAAGTAGAATAATTACTTGTACCACAGCACTGCATAAACAATCTAGTGCTCTCATTTTGATCAGAGAAGTGTTTGTTTTTTTTATCCAAGTAGTTGGAGAACATTAAACCTAGTATGAACTACTGAGCTTAGATCTGCAGTTCTGGATCTTTGAAGTGACAGTTGTCAGTTACAGATAAATGAACAGAGCTGCAAGACTTTATGATAAATTGTAAAACTAGAACATCAGTGTTGAAGAGGGTTTGGGTGATATAATTTGATTGTCTTACACAATTCTCCTTGTAGTGTGCTAGTCCTTCTCCATTGCATATTAAAACTTTTTCTTAGGTCAGAAAATAAAGTTGTGTTTGTTTGCGCGTCACAGAAATTAGAAAGGGTTAATTATCTGTGACGTGAGGAGCATGCTAGGAACTATCTTTTTTTTTTAAGAGGAACAGAAAACATTTCAAAGTTTGCAGATGAAAACTCACTCTGACTCCACCATGGGATAGAATGCAATATGGGAAATTCAAATTTCTTGGTTTGTATTCCATATAGTGTTTTCTTCTCTGATTGCAGTGTGTTAATGTTTTTCTTTTGCATATTAGTAGTTCTGTTTAAGACAGTAAATACAGCTGTGTCTCCCTTCCTTCCTGTTCATGTTGCATTTTTAAACCCAGTGGCTCTGTAGTTGAGTGTTCCATATTTAATTTGACTGCAAAATTCTCAACTCCTCCTCTATCATTGGCAGTTCCAAGTAATCACAAAAGTATTATTGTGGCTGCATAGACAATCCCCTTAAACTAAGTAAATTAATTTGGCATAAGCTATGTTCCTTAGACTCAGAATACCGAGTAACCTTAAATTACTTTGGGTGTATCGAATTATCCTTGGACAGAATCTCACTCAAAATCAGTCCCCTTAACTTTTGTAATTAATCTGGTTATACTTTTTTGTCCTCAGCTATTGCTGTTTTGCACTGTTTTTAGATATAGGTTTGGTGTACATTCTCTTAGTTGTTGTCTGTACTATTTAATAACCTGAAAAACATTAACTGTCACCATGAAGTCCTAGCATGCTTTTGCATCATCTCTAGCCAGCCTATTACAGTTTTGATATTCTGAGGCAGTGTTTATTGACTCACTCCTTCTAATGCATTATGTTATAGCAGAGCAAATAAATAATACAGTAGGTGATGTTATATCCTTGTATACACAGCAGTTAGGCTTTGTAAAAGGCAAATAATGCCAGTTTATCCTGGTCGGGTTCTTTGAAATGATTACTGAGGCCAGTGATAAAGGGCATATAGCCCATGCTGTTTTTCTGGACATTGTCAAGGTCTTTAACACTGCCCCCATGCTGGGATTGACAAACTCTCCCAACTCAAAATTAATGCATACATACATAGCTGGCTGTAGAGGTAACTGGCTGAACCAATACTGCAAAACGTCAGTGGGAATGTTTGCTCTAGACAAAAAAGTGTCACTGTCAGTATCCCATTCTCTTCGGTGTATACTTCTCTTAAAACCTGATATCAGTATATTATGGTTAACCACATTTGTTGATTGCAAATGGGAAGTGTTTATTAAATCACATTCAGCTACTCAAATTCCCCAGCAAGGGTTAGACCAAATAAATGCTTGGTGTGTTGTTCACAGGCTTATTCTTAACACCAGAAGTGCAGCTTAGTTTTCACTGGTACATCTAGCATCACTTCTGCTTATCATGTAAATTAAATTCCTCTTAAATCTGGCACAGTCATCAGCGACTTGGATATCTACATGTCTTTGTGGTCATTAGAAAATTCTTTCTACCTTTGATGAGTCATCTTTAATGGTATCACCTCTTGTCCAAAGAAGTTATAGTCTCCCTTTATTCATCCCTTATTATGTCTGCCATTGACTGTAATAACCCCCTTTGGCGTGTTCCTCATTAAGCACCTAAATCAATTCAAGAGACCTGAACATATCCTCACCAAAAAGGTCTTGGTACCCCCCTAGATACTCTAATAGATTAAAAGCCTGGTCCACCTACTCCTTGTCATACAAACTAGGGTTGCCACCTTTTTAAATGCCCAAAGTGGGACATTTTTGGTACAAACATCAGATTTTGCAGGCCAAAACATACCCATGGCCAGTACAAAGGACAGAACTTCCCTTTTTTGCCTAAATAAAAGGTTATTCTTGTAGCATTTTAGTTGCTTATTCTGTTTCTTATAACAGTTAGGTGTTTCAGATACAGAATAACTGTTTTATGCAACTACTGCGTAAAATATAGGAAATAATTTTGTCCTAAAATCTCAGGACAATTCCCATTTTTACACTTTTTTAGCAGGACACAACTGCCCAAAGAGGGACTGTCCCTCACAAAGTGGGACAGGTGGTAACCCTAATACAAACTCCTGATGGGTGACTTTTGCTTAGCCTTTTGTACTATGAATGTCCTGGCACCCCTTGAACTCCTCTTCAACAAAATCCAAGGTAAAAAGAAAACAATGCTACTCAGGAATCATGAACCAGAATTTAACACATCCAAAAACACATCAGTTTAAGTGCTTTTATTCACTTTGGTAAGGAACTTTATTTGTTTTATAGTACACTGCTAGTCCGTTGTTTTGTTTATAAGAATCCAAGGTAAAGCAAACTCTCACTCTAGAAGTCTAAACATATACTGCTGTTATCAACACCATTAGATGGCATAAGAGGTACTTAACCTAGCATATTCCTCATTTCTGAAATAGGCTGCCTTTATATATCAAGCAAAGTGCTTTCATATCAACTTTTCAAACCACTCTGGATGACTGAATAGATGATTACAAATTTTCACCTGAGATATGTGGGGAAAATCAATGTAATGGAGGACGTTGTTAGTTTCCCACCAGTACTGGATGGATGTGGCTGTGCTTCTTGACAGTTTCTTTGGGCTTAAGTTTTAGTAAGAAAGTATAAACTCAGAAACCTGTAACATATAAATATATCTTGAAAAGCTTTTAAGCAACTCAGAGCACAAACCTAGTAATTAGTGAAACTGAAACATTGGAAGTATTTGGAGCCCATCCAGGTCTAGCTACTGGAAAGGAAAATACTTTTATTTATAGGCTGTTTCATGTCATTGGAACATAGCCTACATTCAGTGAACCAGAAGAAGAAGAAACAGAAAAACAAACCATGTTAATATAGCAATCCTTGTGATGGCCATTTGGAATTTAAATAATTAAAATACAATAAAAAAGCAGAGGGATTCTACTGTATTAGTATAACACAGGATTTTAGGCATTGAAAAAAACATTTGTGTGTGTGTATATCCATATATATATATATATATATATATATATATATATATATATATATATATATCTATATGGTTTCACTTCATATACTCGAAATGCTGAAACTCGAATTTCAGCATTCCGACTCCATGAAGCCGAAACCATCACACCATAGAAACCCCACAAAGCCGAAATCATCACAGCATACACTACACCACACACAAACCACAACACCTACACCACACAAATAAACACAACAAAACACCACAAAAAAAAATACCTACACCAAAAACACCACACATACACATACCTACACTAAACAAAAGCTGCACCCCCCACCGTATATATATATATATATATATATATATATTAACTCCGAGATCGCACAGAGAAAAAAAAACTCAAACACACACATTCTACAGTCCCTCACACACACACACACACACGCACACACGCGCACGCGCACACACACACACACACACACACACACACACACACACATACACACACACACATCACACATACACATAAGTTACAAAAACGCTCACATACACTCACTCACCTGAAATCCGAACACAAACATCCCAGACAAACACTTCCCATAATGTAGCATCACTGCATAAGTGTGGATTCAACATATTCGCATTCGCGCTTATGTACTTTCTCTATTCTAAAGTTTCTGCTTCATGGACATGAAATTCCAGATTTCAGCATTTCGAGTATATGAAGTGAAACTATATATATATATATATATATATATATATATATATATATATATATATATACACATACATACATACATACACACACACACACTTGTATCATGATATACTAAATGCTCAAAAGATCAATAATTTTAGAGCAAATCTAAAATTATTGAGGACTAGTCAAATTAAAAGTTTTTTTTTTTTTGCAAGTCCCATGTGCCCCCAACGCCCCTACTAATTATATATACCAACTCTGAGATCACACAATAGTGGGGTAAGGGCAACTTCCTTTACCCTGCTGCAATGCAATCTCATAAAAAAAGCTGCTGACAAAGCCACCATTAAAAAGAACATCTGCTCATATGAGCATTCACTTTTTTTTACATCAGTAAAGTGTTCACTTATATGAGTGTTCACTCTTATAAATTATAACTATATATATATATATATATATATATATATATATATATATATATATACTAGTTTTAGAAGGAAGTTTTTCTTAATGTAGGAAGTGTCTTTTCTGATTTTAACAGATTCAGGTTTTGACAAACAGGGTACAAAAACTTACTTTTCCTAAATTAGAAATGCTTAGTAATCTACAGTAAGACAGAGACAGAGAGTCCAAAACCATACTCCAACCAAAAAGGTAAGTGGATAGGAAATAACAGAAAAAAAAATATTCAGAAAAAATTGCATTTTTTATTAAATAAAAATGTTTCGTCTTTCATTGCATTCAAAAACAGAAACTTCAGAATAAAATAACTGCTGGCAATTAATTTTTCTATTTAAAATTAAAAGTTCAAAAATCACATGATCAAAAATGAACAATCAAATCCAATTCAATTGGAATTAAGAATCTAAAAAATGACTTACTACAGCCTAGATGATCGAGGTATCTCCCAATATAAATATAATAAATATGTGTGTGTGTCAGAAATAAGAAACTCTACACCCTACAAGCTGCCCTCACTCCATAGAATATAGACCTCTGTGCTGTTATCTTGACATGGTGTAAATCATCAGAAAGTACTCCAGCAGTGCAAGACTTCCTTGCCTTCCACACATTTAGACCATCAGCTGTACAGACAGGGTCAAAAGGTGAAGGAGTCTCGATCTATATTAGCAACAAACATGACTCTACAATAGTTGAACAGACAGATGCCCTGCAATCTATCCATGTGCAAATCACCATAGACAAAGTACCATATCATATTCTAGCAAGCTATAGGTCACTCTATATGTCCCTAGAATCCCATAGTTTGTGCCTAAAGCTACTGGAGACAGTCACCATTAAAACAAATACCCTATTCATGGGTGACTTTAACTACCCCTCTCTATGACTGGGATACATATACTGCCTTACAGGCAAAATGATTCTTGGACTTTAACAGTAAAAACAAAATGAAAACTCCAGCCAAGCTAGAACTTCCAATGAGTGACCTCCCAAACCTCCTTAACAGAGGCACATGGGATATATGCAAATAACTCTTATGAACATCAGGTGTTTCAGCTATATGGCGATTCTGATTGCCCATGACTTTTGCATTTGAAGTCGTTTTAATGGACAGTTTCAGGCCAATAAAGCCAAACCCCACTAGCTATGGATATGCATATTTCGGCCTTGTTATGACCTTGTCAGCATAGCACAAGCAGAGTGTTTGACTAAACATAAGAAACACAGGGCTGTTATACCCAGCTGATGTCCACTATCATTAGGGTGACTGCAAAATATCCCAACTAACAAATTAAAACAAAGAGTGAGAAGGTCACACTGAAAAAACACTCAGCAAAAACTAATTGAAAACTGTGCTGGCGAGGTCCATTAAAATGACTTCAAATGTAAAAGTCATGGGCAATCAGAATCACAATATAGCTGAAACACCTGATGTTCATAAGGGTCATTTGCATATATCCCATGTGCCTCTGTTACAGGAAGTTTGGGAGGTCACTCATTGGAAGTTCTAGCTTGGCTGGAGTTTTCATTTAGTTTTTACTGATTGTTTTTTCAGTGTGACCTTCTCACTCTTTGGACTTTATTAGCACAAATACCCTTGACCAGATAGTGCACAGACCCACCAGAGGTTCAAACATACAGGGCCTGGTACTCACAAATATGGGAGAGTGCTGTGACATAAATAAAATATGTTGGCGAGACAGATATGTGTCTCAGAGGATCACCATGTTCTGGAACAGGCTCCCCATCTATATGAGGCAGAGTTTATCTCTAACCCTATTTAAGATAACCTTGACCAATGAATGGGAAATCAGAAATTCACCCTGGGCCTGGTCCCCATATCTCTGATAAACAAAGGCAGACAACAGGCTCCCCTACCTCATAACCTCTAGAAACATCCTAACTAACATATACCGTCCTAATAAATGCTTATTATACATAAGGACCCAGTTAGGTTATATTGCCTGTTTAGGCTTATAAAGGCAGTGGCAGTCATTAGCCTAATTATATAACTGTGAACCTATGAACAAGAAATTTACAGTAAATTTGTATTCAAATTTTCATAGTTTTTAAAAAAAAATTTTTAATTTTTCACATTCTTCATTTTTTGCTCTTAATTCATTGTTTATATGGCATCTTAAATCACTTTTTGAATGTTGTTTAATTGGTCATTTTGGATTCTGTGACTTTTGAACTTTTTGTGTTTAAATAGTATAACTGCTGGCAGTTATTTTTTCTGATGAAGTCTCTGTTTTTGGTTGCAGTGAAAGAAGAAAGTGAATTGTTTAATAAAAACATTTTTATTTATCCACTGAACTTTTCAGTTTGATTGCGGTTTTGGAGTTTTTTCATCAGTTTCACTCTTTGTACAACAAGGATGGCTCTTACTCAGAAAGATATATGTACCAGATTTGAAGGGATATTTTAGAACTACACAGTTAAGGCTCTTATACAGTACCCAAGCAGAAAGCTACAATTAAAAATAGAAAGGGATGATAATGACGTAGGCGGGAAATTCAAGAAATAAGGAAAAAGTGTGATTTTGGATTCAGATCCTTAAGGTGAATAACAACAGTCATACAGAATATTATATTCATAAATTAGCAGAAATTATGCTAAGAACTAAGCCAACACAGGAATGGAGAAAGGAGATTCTGTCGATAAGGATAACTACAATTAGGGGCACAGAGAATAGGCAAAGAGAAAAGGATAGGGGATTCCTGCGTGAAAGACCTGCAGTGGATGAGTTTTTTAGTTGAATCTAGAACAGAAGCTGCTGTTAAAAAAGAGATTACTAATAGGGCATATAAAATATTTTGCAATAACTATATGAATTAGAAGAGGTCAGAAAACATTGGAAAGAAAGATTAGACAGGCAAATCACAAATAAACAA
This sequence comes from Protopterus annectens, assembly GCF_019279795.1. Classification (NCBI taxonomy): domain Eukaryota; kingdom Metazoa; phylum Chordata; order Ceratodontiformes; family Protopteridae; genus Protopterus; species Protopterus annectens. Next base: position 1,218,687,322 of record NC_056743.1, read on the forward strand.
TGGGAGGGAATATGATTGGTTCCCAAATATGCAACAAAGGCTAGAAGGTTTAGGATTTTTGCCTGGAAGTGTTTACATTGGTACTTTTATACCCCGAGCAGAATCCAAAGAATTTTTCCTCAGGTAGATGGAAAATTATGCAGGTTTAATGGGGAAGAAAGAGGTACCTGGGAGCATATGTTTTTGAAGTGTGATATGTTGGCAGACTTTAGAAATTCCCTACAGAGTACTCTGTCAAGAATACTGGGTGAGCAAATGTGTGTAACTAAGGAAATTATTTTTTTTCTAGCTGGGATACAGGATGTAAATTGCCTAGACAAATAAGGCCTTATTAAGTTTAATTCTGGTGGCTACGAAAAACACCATCCTAAACACTTTACTACGAGACGTCAAGCAACATAGTATAATGAGTAAAACCTAAAAGTAACAGGTAAAAGGTTTTAATATGAAGTAGACAAGATGTTTAACAGTAGGTCACTGTTGCAGTAATGTAAACTATTTGGGTCTTACTCGCCAATGACTGACCAAGTTTTCAAAGCTAGAATGCACCTTCCATACAATGTAACTGTTGGAGCTCAAGTGGCACTCCATATAAAAGAGTAATTAAAGTGCCAAAATATTTAAAGATTGTTTGAAACTAAAGTGAGCTCCTTTAGCAGGACACCATGGAACTATCAGCTGGTTAGTGATCCTTCATGGCTGGGCAGATAAGCCTCCTGATGGGGAAATAAAAACTTTTGCTATTTTTATTTTTCTCAGTAAAATGTTTCCTACAAGTTTTATAGGTTTGTGTATTAGGGGTATTATATTGTGCTTGTGGGAGAATGTCAGTGGCTGACTTACCTCAGAACCGCTTGCTCTCTGCATACCAGTTGCCAACACTTTCAGACTCTTTTAGAGGTCTCACTCACAGTTTAATCTGTGAAGCAGCTACCAGTCTCCATGGTTTTACCTTCCCCTGTCTGCACAAAGAAGAAGTCTTTAGGTGTCAGGTTAGCTCCTGCTGTGCCTTAGCTGCAGGTAGATGAATCTGCTGTGACCTCTCCTGATACCTTAGACCATTCACCCCCCCCCCCCCCCGGTCATTGTTTTTTTAACCCTAAAGCAGATCTGGCAGTGCTTTATTTATCCAAAACTGCTGCTGCTAAACCTGTCCCTTCTGACAAGAATGGGAAAGCTTTTGACAAGTTTTAACATGCAGGGTTCTATACTAGGGTCCCTTCTGTTCTCCATCTTTATTAATGGCCTTTATACTGTTATCCCAAAAGTTAGCTGTATCCAGTACGCTGACGACTCCACCCTGATCTGCTCGGCCACATCCCCAACAGAGCTATGGTCAGCTACCCAGACCACCTTCAACACAATAGAAAACTGGCTTTCTGGTCGTCGTCTGATCCTAAATCCCAAAAAAACTAAAATGTTGCTTTTCTCACCAGCACATAGGTCTACTGCATTCGCCTTTACCATAAAATCTAATAATGGCACAATAATCTCCCCAGACTCTTCTACAAAACTACTAGGTGTTATCATAGATAACAATCTTAAATTCGACTTGCACGTTAATCAGTCCATCAAAACCATCAGTAAAAAACTAAGGTCACTTCATAGGATAAAACCCTTCTGAACACCTCCTGCTAGATTTGCCATAGCTCACTTTCACCTACTTTCAACTCTTCTGTACGCATCCCCTTTATTCTCTAATTTAAACAAGTCTGTCCTTAACAAACTCTTTATCTGCTACAACCACATTGCTAGATTTGCCACTGGACTGCCTTATAGGACACATCACTGTATCAATCTAAACGAGCTTGGGTGGCTAGAACTACCCGGCTTGATCCAGTATAACCAACTGATTATGGCCTATAAAATCCTTTACAATCCAGACAATACTCTTGCACTTAAAAATATTATCACCCCCTATAACAATCCTTGACCTCTTCGATCTTCTAACAGACTGCTCGTTCAGACTATCAAAACTAATAACTCAACCGGTGACTCTCTTTTTGCTAACTCTGTAGGTAGATCCTGGAACTCTCTCCCAGCTGATATTACTTTACTTACTACCCTGAGTCAATTTAAGACAAGACTCAAACAATATTTGACACTAAACTGGCTATGTCAATGTATCAAACCTGACTAACTCTACTCTAGAATGAGTTAAAAACTGTATTTTAGCTTATTTGTGTTAATCCTGACTTTCACTCAGGATTATCTCTAACCTTGGAATCTGTATAACTTGTTTAAGTATGTAATCACTGTAAATATTGTATCTGCAATCTTAACTGCTTACCTTGGAGCTTTTCTCCCCGGGCCTCCACTGAAAATGAACATGAATCCAGTCGGACTATCCCGGTCAACAAATGTAAAATAAAATAAATAAATAAAATAAGTTAGGGAAAAAATAGCATTTTTCTGCTATTTATCTTTCATAATTATAAGCTATAAAACTTGTATGTTAAAGTTCTACTTTCATCTTTTGAGAGCATGCAAAGGTTAATGGTTAATCTTCCTTCATCTGATTAAAAAAATATCTTTGAATAGCTTGTAATTATCTGCTTCTCATATTACTAAGCATATTTTAAATTGTGCTTGTGCTGCTTCTGATACTAACCCCCCCCCCCCCCACACACACACACACACACACTCACACTTTTTGATTATGGATAAGTACTGAAAAGCTGTTCTTGCCTTTGTTCTCCAAATATTCCTGAAGATGCTAAGGCTGAAATTTGATATTCTCTCTTGGACTGGAAAGTTCTGTTTGACCCTTCTGCAGCTGAGGTGCTCAAAAATATGATGAAAGGGGAAAAGGGATTCAAGGAGTTAGTCAGTTTGTCCAACCCTCCTTTTTAAAGGCAAATAAAATTTTCCCTTCCTCTTCAGCTCCCTTTTTCAATAAAAAATTTAAATAGCAAGCTGCCATCAAACAAGATTTAAAAAACAATACAAGGAGGCTCCAAAAAATCTTTCCATTGCCCTGAGTCTTCATTTTCCCTTGTGACACCAGATTGTTTCGGAAATACGTGTTATGACTGTAATTCAGGAGTGGCACTATTGACAATGGGGATCCCTCCATCCTTTTCATGGGATTCCTCCTTGGCCAGTAAATCAAGACGTCCTGTTTCCTGCAATTCTGCATCAAATGTTGTTACAGAAAGTAATAGATCCAGTGCCTCCCTGCAGATGGGCAAAGGCTTTTATTCAAGAATTTTGGTCTGATGCTAAAGAAGGAGAGATGCTGGGGGCCTGAGCTGGACCATTTCTAAGTCTTTGTGTCAAAGTTCCAAAGTTCAAAATGCTACCCCTTCAATCATTTTTGACTTTGCCCTTTCACTGGCTTTCATGGTAAAGATAGATTTGAGGGATGCTTACCATCACATTACCACTGGCAAATGCTTCAGATGTTTTTCAGGATTTTCTGTATATGACTTATATTATCAGTTGAAGAACTCAATGCCCCGCCAGTACAGAATGCCCGGCCAAACCACAAATCAATAAAACACCAGAGGCCAGCATGTGCAGCAAATAAATCTTTTATTGAAAAATAACTATAAATAAGGCATGAAATGCCACAAAACACTAGTAATCCGTTCAAACCGGTTTCGGCTATTCAGCCTTCCTCAGTGAAAAAAAGCATTTGTCATGCAGAAAATCTCATGAATATTTATACATACCACCAACCAATGGAGAAATGGTATAGTCCAACCCTTAGGCTGGTTATACAGTACCATTGTATATAGGTATATAACCATAGGAATCATCATCAGAAGACTATAAACATTTAACAAACAATATAAAACAATATTGAGAATGGCATGTGTTATAAATAATATACAGAGACCATAAACCACAAAGATAATAATATATAAATTATATACATAAACAGTGATAAACAAAAATGTCTATAGACTTCCAATAAAATACAAACATAAACATGGGAAACAGAACTGACTCTGTAGAGGGATTGATAGAAACTCTATTGAGACAATAGAACATGAATACAAAAATGTGTTAAATTTGTCTGATGTAACTTTGACTAATGAGCAAGAAAAGCTACTCAATAAAGGTCTGGGATTTGTACCAAGCTTCTTTTGTAATGAATATAATATTGTGCCTGATGTTATCAACTTTTGTCGTAACCTTAATCTCAAAATATTATTTTCAGATCAAACCTCAGAAACATCTCAAAGATCTAATGATTTAAAATTTAATAAATCTTAATTCCAACCCCCAATGAACAAATGTGTCCATTTTTCAACAATCAGTTTTAAGGGATTTACATTTCCCACATTTTGAATCATAAATCATGGGACAGACTATCTCTGCATCTGAACAAATGGCTCTAACTGAATTGAGAAACAATCATAATATTGCTATACTACCAGCGGATAAAGGAGGGGCGGTTGTGGTCATGAACATGAGCTACTATTTAAATGAAGGTTTGGAACAGTTATCGGATACTAAATGTTATATGCACATGTCAATTTATCCCACTATGAATTTCAAGAAAGAAATTGACACATTTTTGAATCTGACGGAGGAAGAAGGTATAATTACACAAAAACGCATAAACACCTAACAGTGTGGGACCCCTAAAAACAAATTCTGTATCTACTTCCCAAAATACATAAATCCATTTGAAAACCACCTGGCAGACCAATTGTGTCAGGTACTGGCTCCCTTACAGAACCACTATCTTTGTTTTTGGCACAACATCTCAAACCATTATTGAAAGTGGTCAGGGCTAGAATATTAGATACCACTCAGTTCTTACAAATCATACAAGATACACAACTTGAACCACATTGGCTCATGTGCACGTTGGATGTCAAATCACTATATACTAGTATATCCCACTGGGCAGGGCTACAGGCGCTACAATATTGGTTAGAACACTCCAACCTATATCCACCAGGTCTCAATACTCTTATCATATGCATGGCTGAACACGTGCTTAACAGGAATGTTTTCTACTTTCAAGGAGAGTGTTATTGGCAACTCCAAGGTACTGCCATGGGGGCATCCATTGCCCCAATATATGCGGACCTATTTATGGCATACTTTGAAAAATGCTTCATATATAACCCACTGCACAACATATATATGGTGGAAATTGATATTTGGCGTAGATACCTAGATGATTGTTGGATGGTGTGGCATGCAGATTCCACATATCTGAAGGAGTTTGTGGAATATTTAAATGGTAACATTTGGGGCATACAATTTATCATAACTTATAATTCCAATACCATTGATTTTCTAGATGTTACAGTCTATAGGAACAATTATCACGCCTTGAGTACCAAGACCTGCAGGAAATACCCACAATACAACACCTTACTCCATGCATCCAGTATGCATCCGCAACATACCGAAATCCCAATTTTTGAGAATCAAATGTATTAGTTCATCCAAACGGGATTTTGAGGATGCCAAATTGAATCTCCAAAATAGATTTTTGGACAGGGGATATCATCGATTTGACATAATGTCAGCTAGTACATGGTCGGATAATCAGGACAGAAACACACTACTGGAATATAAAAAACATCAATCAACAGCTCAGGGGTCTTCACTAAGATTTGTCAGTACATATGGCAGGAACCATAAAGTTATTAGAAACATTCTTGATGCCAATTGGAACATATTACTAGCCAATGACCAACTAAGAAATGTTTTGGGCCCCAAATGTCAGTTTTCCTACAGATGGGGAAAAACTCTAGGAGCCTTGTTCTCACATTACAAGCATAAAGAAAGTGGGGGGTGCCATCTATAAACAGATGACCATGTCTGGAGACCAACTTTTGGGCACTTTTCCATGTGGCCACTGTACATCCTGCAATCAAGTAAGTAAATTAAAACAATTTACTAGTGCAAACACAAGCAGAGTATATGATCTTAGAGTTTTTGGAAATTGCAGTAGTAGTTGGGTTATATATTTGGCAACATGCCAGTGCTCAGCATTCTATGTAAGACAGACATCCGGTTCACTCAGAGTCAGGATGGGGGAACATAAAAGTGACATCAGAAATAAAAAAGAGACCAATGCTCTGTATCCACGTATCCTAAAACACAATAATGCAAAATTTATGTTCATGATTATAGACAAAATTACTGGAGACAGGAGTAACCAGCAGGGGTGGCATAGCATATTGAACCACAAAGAAAAATATTGGATCTTTCACCTTGGGGCTCTTTTTCCCCCTGGCCTTAACGATCATTTGTAATTGCGATTCACTGTAAATGTTGCAACCATCTCACAGATGTGGTATGATTGGGAAGAATTTGCAATTATTTCACTGACACTTTCCCAGGTATGATATGGATCATATTGGTTTATTAACCATGAATCCAATCAAAGATATGACATAGTCTATGTTGTATATTCCTAATTTGTTATAGGCTACATTGTCTAGCTATATATTACAGAACTCTTTCTCATTTAGAGTTTATAAAAATGTTGTTACCAAAGGGCTCTATATACCAGTCCACTTCCTAGTTTTGGGGGTTCTATTGAATTTATTAATCCCACATCCAACACTATCATTTATAGTAGATACATATTATGAATATTGATATGGGGTACCATGAACATACTAGGGTATCTACATAAGTTACTGTAATCTCACTATTCATGACACTGGATACTTTGTAACTTGCTCACAGCATGTCCTAATATGCAATACACTGTTGACAATATTCTTCTATTGTGTAGAGGACTATTACGTACTATATTCCGACTTTTATGGATCTTTTGTTAAAAGTATCATATTATACACATTTTCATGTCAATGGGGATTTCATGTTTTTTTACAGCATGTCCCCAGTATAGTATTTTATTGGAAGTCTATAGACATTTTTGTTTATCACTGTTTATGTATATAATGTATATATTATTATCTTTGTGGTTTATGGTCTCTGTATATTATTTATAACACATGCCATTCTCAATATTGTTTTATATTGTTTGTTAAATGTTTATAGTCTTCTGATGATGATTCCTATGGTTATATACCTATATACAATGGTACTGTATAACCAGCCTAAGGGTTGGAATATACCATTTCTCCATTGGTTGGTGGTATGTATAAATATTCATGAGATTTTCTGCATGACAAATACTTTTTTTCACTGAGGAAGGCTGAATAGCCGAAACCGGTTTGAACGGATTACTAGTGTTTTGTGGCATTCCATGCCTTATTTATAGTTATTTTTCAATAAAAGATTTATTTGCTGCACATGCTGGCCTCTGGTGTTTTATATTATCAGTTCTCTGTCTTAGCCTCTGGACGTTCCACTGCAGCAAGGGTATACTTAAAATGTCTGGTCCCAGTAACTGCCTTTTGCAGAAGTTAAGACATTAATATTTTTTCATTTCAGACAATTGTCTTATCTTTAAAAACTGTTTTTTTCCAGTTGTAAATAGGCTTTACCAATCTTGTACTCAGTCTGGGTTTTCAAATCAACTTACAGAAATCTTCTCATCCATTCTCACAGAAATATTTTCCTGAGATGACAGTTACATTTTGCATGGGAAGAACCTTCCTTCTTCCAAACAAAGTAGAGATGTTCTAGCTGTTCTTCTTAAGTTTTTCCAATCAAAGCCAAGTAGCTGAAAGGGAATTTCAGATGAATCAGACCTGGCATGGGAAGTTGTTTCCAAGAATGTGAAAGTGCAAGGTCTGTGGAACTCTCATAACAGACAGACAGAAGCACAACAATTTCAGAGAGATTCTGGCTGTGATCAATGCTTTGAAAACCTTAAATTATCTCTGGTCCCCAAAACCTCAGCAAGTTTAAACAGACAATACGACAGTGATGTGGTACATAAGTATATGAGTGGAGGTACCAGATTTTACACTCTTTGTAGTCTTGCTGTGATAGCCTGGGGGTTAGTAACTCAGTTCAGATTGACCTTTCAGGCTTCATGTGACATCTGTGCTCTGGTCCAGCAATCAAGGAGCCTCAATCCTCACCACTAATACCAGTGAGGGGCATCTCGTATAGGAGGAAAGGATAACAAATACACACAGTAAAGTGCAATTTCCCTTAAGAGCACACAGAGATCACAGTCAGTTTGGGGCTGGTTGCTCCCTTGCTCTCCAGGTCCACAATAAGACTCCCCACTGGCACAAGCTATAGGGTCCAGATCTCAGCCTAGTGGGCAAGCTAAAACCTCCAGCACCCTCTCTGTCCAGCCAGTGCTCCGTGTCCCTGCCCAAGTAGCTGACACACACACACACACACACACACACACACACACACACACACACACACATATACACTTTGAGAAGAGTTTATACAACAACACAGACACTTCTGGGGAAGGCTGGCACAAGTTCTCCAGCTGTGCCCCTTTTTCCCAGACTATACAGTAGTACCAGCTGCCACCACCCACTGATATTTATTAGCTACTCAAAGGCCCTTAAAAGGGTATCCAATTATTACTGTGCAATATTATTATTAGCCAATTGGTAGTATAGCCCAGGGCTAAAGCTATTGAAGTGGCTTTGTACAATTTACCAAAGGCATGCAAGTACTCTAAAGAGCTTAAATTATCTCTACAAAAACAGCGACAGTTGGAAGGGTTTAAAAATATTTAATAACAAATAGTCAAAACACAAGACAATACTTTTTACTACACAGTGCTAGTCAAGAGTTCAGAGATCACAGAGAAATACTTAAAATAATTCAGTAGTACAGTTCTGATATCACAGGAAAACACTTATCTTTCTAGTTTCTAGCTATTTCTAAAAGAAAACACAAGTGTAAGATAAACTTACATATAGAGCAAAACAGTGCTGGTGATTTGGATGGTCAAGACAAAAATGCTTAATGTTCTCTGATTCTCTCTGTTTTTAAAATCACATTCCTGGTTCACATTACATCATTCTTCACACTTCCCTGGGTTCCCAGGCTAACAGAAACTACATTTACATTCTTCACCTCTGGGCAGAAACCAGAGCAATAAAGGACATTTATGCATGCAAATTCTGGCCATTAACTCTGGCCTTAAAACAATAGGCAGGATGCCCCACTCTAGACTCACTGGCTCCGAGTCCTAACATCAAAGGGTCACAACATGCTTTACTTGGTCAGCAGAGTGCACTGTTGTTACATTTTTTCCAGTTCCACATGTACCACTATTTTTACCATTTAAGACAACAAGCCTGTGGTTTACATTAATATGTACAGATGACAGAATTATCTCCAAAATTCTATCTGGCTAGGTTGGCAGCCTTCATCTATCTTCACCCAATCTTCACACTTCATATATTTGCTCATAGCAAAACCTGATTGCAGACAAGTTAAGCAGGACCAGGACCCACCCTCACAAATGGAAATGTCACCAGTCTTCCAAGATTTGATCCATCTGTGGGAAACACTTCAAGTGGATCTGTTTGCCTCCTCTCAGAACAGGCAACTATAGAAATTCTGTTCCAGGATACCTTGTAAACATGCGTAGAAGACCTATGCCTTCTCATTTGCATGGATGGGAATATTCAGTTATTCTTTTCCACACTTTCCACTGATATCCAATCCAGTGTTCTCATAAAGATCAAAAATGACTTCCCAAAAATTGTGGTGGTGCTGACTCTGTTTTAGACAGGCAAAAGCTTTCCAACATTCTTGTCAATTTGACCAAGGTTATTTACCACAGACTGCATCACAGACTGGATTTCTTCACACAAGATAATTTTTTTATATACACCAACCTGGAAACTCTTCAATTACCTGATTGAATGATGGAATTTTGATACCTTTTAGGCCTCTTCTTTTTTTTTTTTTTTTTTTTGTGAAGATGTGCAGCTAGTACTGATGGAGGTGAAAAAAATGAAAAACTGCTACTAGGAAATTATATAAGTGGAAAAGATTTTCTATTCAGTGCCAGTCCACAAACCAGGAATAGCTGCCTCTGATTCTTCATTATTTGTGTGAGATGCGGTCTTCTGGCTTTTCATATTCCTCTTTCAATGTGTATTTGTCAGCCATTTTCTGCTTGTCTGACCGTAGATCCCAGTTTCTAATAATCCTTAAGTAAGGCAGTTTTTGAAAGGGGTGTTGTATGTCTGGCCACCTAGAGAACAGCTGGCTCCTCTTTGGGATATTAACTTTGCACTTGAAAATGTCACTGTTTTTCCATTTGAACCAGCTCATCAGGCTGACTTGAGGTTCTAACATACATGAGCATTTGCTCTGATTTCTGCTAAGAGAGCATGTGAGTTACAAGCACTTATGGCAAGTCACCGTTATCTTATTCTTTCGCAAGGACAGGATTTCTTTGAGAACTAGTTCTCCTTTAATGCCAAAAGTGGTCTCAAGCATATACCTTGAGCCAGGCTAATAATCTCTACGTCTTCTTTCCTGAACCCAAGAGCAAGGGAGAAAAAATCTTCACTCTCTGGATGTCCACATGCAGCACAAATACTATCTAGACAAAACTTAAGCCTCCAGGAGATGTTTGTTTTCTCTAAAAGTAAGAGGAAAGGACAACCAGTGTCAAAGCAAACTATTTCCATTTTGTCACCTCATGCTATTGCTTCTTGCTCTACTCATCATAATAATTCACTTCCAGGGAGGGTTACAGCCTATCCCACTAGGGATCCGGCTTCTTTGGTAATTATATGAAAAGAGGTGGACTCTAGACGTATTCTAGAGGCAGGAACTTAGTCCTCTGTACATACTTTTACAAAGCACTACAAACTGGATTACTTTTCCATGTCCAGAACAGTCATTGCTAGGACCATTCTCCAGGGGCTTCTGGATTCTTAGTTTTCTTTTGCTCATCCTTTCTCATTTCCAAGCTATAGTAATCTACCCAAATAGTTTAGGCTACTAAAACAGTGATTAAATATCAAATATGGTACAGTTGTGCAAGCAAATTTACCACAACAACAGATGTTATAATAGATCCCTATTGCAATAACTGCCCCTCCCTCCTTCCAGCCTCCCTCCCTCCAGTGCCCCTCTTTTGATATGAATTTGTGGTATTACCAGATTGTGGATATATATGCCCTTGTATATACAGTGGGGGGGGGGGTAAGACCTAAATAGCGAAAAGGTTACTGCAGCAGTGATCTATTAGAATAGTTACTGTTTCATGAAGTTTGATTACACAGCTGTACTTTCTTAATGAGCAGAGTGAAGTACAGACAATACATAACTGCTGCAGTGATGGCATAATTGTTGTAAAGTAACAAATAATGACATATAGTAGCATACACTGTTACAGTGTAAGAACATAATCATTAATATACTCTGTATCGAGTAAGCTAGTATGATTAAAACGTTCATAATGTTTGTGTAAAGGCACTGTCTCAAAAATGCCATACAAAAGAGCCAGAAGCAGATGCTGTAAACAACACTGTCCCAAAGTTCGGTCAGAAGAGCAGTCAGCCAGCATATAGTGAGCTGTCTGCAGATAAGTGGCAAATCAGTAAAATTAACAAATAATTGCCCTTGTCTAACATTCCAGAAGCCAACCCCACAAAACTTCATTCTGAACCACTGGATTTTAAGTTAGCAATGATAAGGACAAAAGTGATCACAAAAGTAGTACAGTCAGTCACCTGAAAAATATTCAGTTGAAAGAGGAATCCACACTACTACTTTATTCAAGTCTGCATATTTGTTGGCACAGTAATGCAGAGATCTGCTGAAGAACACCTTGTTAGCAGGAAGTCTCTACACCAACAAAGTCTCACTTGGACATCAAAATTGCATTGTCTTTCACACAAAACACTTGGGATTAGTGGGTCACATCATCAATCCACACAATCCAGCTGGATGTTGCACGATTCAATGGATATAATAAAAACAAGACTTGTAGACAGTGGGATAGTGGAACTTCTTCCAGTGCTAGCAGCACTGACAACTTAGAAAGTATAGCAACAATAATCCAGCAATTCTCAAAGGAAGCCAGAAAAGGTATATCACTGTCCAGTCTGGCAACCAGCTATCACCATCCTGACAGCCTTACTACATCATCAGCATGCTATTTGCAAAATCCTACAGATGTCTGTAGCCTGTTGAGAAAAGTAAATAATGATATCTGCTAAAGTCACAATGTAGATCTTAATGTTTTGGCAGAAAAAAGAAGTGTATAAGTACATTTTGAGTAAATATGCATACGGCTGCACTAAGTACAAATTAAATAGGTAAGTTGTCTATGTCTTGTTCTAGCCTTAATATAGATATGATCCAAAGCTAAACAATTTGTGGACAATATAGATGAAGCATTGCCATATAACAGTCTAATAGTATTACTGTACTAGAGTAGAAGTGAAAAGCTTTTGAAACTGTGAATCATATAAATATTAAGCATGTCAAAGACTTTATAAGCATCTGTCATAGGCTGTGAAAACATAACTGATTCTAAAGTTAAAGTATGCTATTCAGTTTACCTAGGAGACAAGAAGCCAGACAGAAAAGGGGGGTAATCCTCACATAAACTGATTTTTTTATGCCAGAACAGGAGCCATAATTTTAATATTAAGGTTCATATTTTTAATTCAGCTATAATTTCTGATATCAAAAGGGTCCAGATGAGATCCTAATAATAAGGTAATTTGAAATTTATCAAGATAATCATCATGGAAGCATTCTGAAATCAAAGAGTTATATACACTAAAAAGCATTCCACTGAAGTTCTCAATAACAAGTATTATAAAATGCAGCAAAAACCCACCTGAACACAGAGCTTTACAGAACCTTTGTTTGCTCATTGCATTTATGATTTCTAGATTTTTTTACTAACCATTTTACTGCTGAAAGTTTTCAAGAGGACTGTTTCAAACTGTTAACTGAACTATGTATCACCTGAGGATAGTCTTACAAACTGTTCAGGAAAAAGCACTTGAATAACTGATCTATTAATTGTTTAAAACATTCTTTAGAGCCTCCTTGCTGGTTTTCTGCTGTTTTAAATGTTTTTTAGTCTCCCACTGCTATTTTTCTGCTATTTTAAAGATTCTGTATCGTTTCCAACTGAACCTAGGGTAGCTAGTAGATGTAGCATAGTGCAGATACAGGCTTGCTGCTTCTGGAACTGTTTGTTGGGGGTTGTTTCTTCTGAGCATGGTTTCCAAGCCATCTTGGATTGGAAGGGACCTATTTGCTCTTTTCTGAGAGAATTGTACTGATTGGGACCAGTCTGGTAAAGGGAGGCTGGTCTAGGACTTGGAATAAGCATCCTCATTGGTCCTTTTGAATCTTATTTATTTATTTATTTATTTATTTATTTATTTATTTATTTATTTATTTTCAAGTTTGTAGCTTCTGGCATTTAGGCCGTGCATTTGAGCAGGTTTGATGGTGCAGCAGTAGCGTTGTTGCCTCACAGCAAGAGGTTCTCTCGTTCGATTCTCAGCTGGAGTGCAGGGAGTGCCTTCTCTGTGGAGTCTGCATGTCGTCCCTGCGGTTGGGTGGGTGTTTCAAAGACATGCGTAAATGGGCTTGCCTTTGTTGAAGGTTGACCGTCAAGCTGGCACCTCGGCGTTCGTGAAAATCTACTGCCAATCATTAACGGACTGGAGTTCCGCTGTGGCGACCCCTAACCGGGAAAAGCCAAAAGACAACAACATTTGAGCAGGTTTCTGCTTGTTTGTACTGAGCTGAATTACCCACAACTTTCAGCTGAGATACCAGATCACTAGAAGCTTTTGAGCTTCCAAAAAACCCATAATTTGCCTGTTTTTTTTTTTTTTTTGCTTATTTATACTATTTACTGCACTTTTTTTATTGCCTGCCTCCTACTTTTATACTGTATTTATTTACTGTGTACTAATCTACACTATTGTACTGCAATTGCCTGCTTTATTGTGCTTGTTAAATCAAATTTCATTGCTGTTTTCACTGTTTACAAAGCTTTTTTGTTAGTTTTCTTGTTTGCTAAGTATTTACTGGTATTTTCACTGTTTTTAAGCTATCTGTTCTGCCTGTTCTGTTTTTTCTGCCAAGCTGTGTTTAAATAACTGAATTGTTAACTATTTATAACATTATTTAGAGCCTCCATGCTGGTTTTCTGCTGTTTTAAACTTTTTTGTGTGTCTCACTGCTATTTTTTCTGCTGTTTTAAAAATTCTCTAGTGTTTCCGGCTGAAATTAGGGTAGCTAGTAGCTGTTGCATAGTCTATACAGGGCTGCTTCTGAAACTGTTTGTAGTGGTTTGTTTGTTCTGAGCATATTTTCCAGGCCATCTTGGATTGGAAGGGGCCTATCTGCACTTTTGTGAGAGAATTGTGCTGATTGGGACCTGCCTGGTAAAGGGAGGCCGGTCTAGGTCTTAAAATAAGGATCCTCACTGGTCCTTTTGAATCTTTTTGAAGTTTTTCAAGTTTTTAGCTTCTGGTATTTAGGCCCTGCATTTGAGTAGTTTTCTGCTTGTTTGTACGTTGTGCAGCACCACACTCTGCTGTATAGGCGTACACCAAAGCTGGACAGTTAAATTCAACAAATTTACCTTAAAACCCAGGCAGAAATATCCATCTACTGAACTCCTCCGTGATCTATTCTGAATAGCCACCCCTATTGACAATAGTCTTCAACTTAGCATTATGGACAATTGGACTACCCTTACTTCTCCTGCCAACCTTGTTGATTTGGGTCTCTTGAGGCAATGTAGCAATTTCCTCATGCACACAGACAACCATCTACTAATAACATACTCTAGTACAGAGTGCAGGAGATGTATTTACCCCAAGAATCTAGAATCCATGCTCTTTCTCATTCAAAACAGTAACACGGAGAAAGTTGTCAACTCACCCACCACCACATATGCTCATAGTACCACTACTCATACACATACCACTACTGATACAGATAGTATGCATCAGACACATTAATCCACATATGTGGATGTTCTCTAGAAAAACTTACCAAAACAGCAGAGACCTCCAAAACACAAGACTGCTACAACTAACACAGTTCCCACAGCATCCATGACATATAACAACACAAGTGTCTCATCCACCAAGCCAGTAAGGAGTAACGCCCAAAAAACAAATTTTCTTGTCATTGGAGACTCAATAGTGAGATGCACAGATGTCTCACTCACCAGGCTGGCAAGAAGAAAGACATGGTCAGCTGCCTGTCTAGTGCCAGGATTCATCAGATCATTCATCCACTCAGGTCTCTCAGCAACAAGTACTGTTATGACTGTCATAGTTCATGTTGGTGTGAATGGCCTGAGATGTATCTCAATGGACTATATGAAGAGGGACATGGTTGAGTTCTCTGAGTATGTGTTCCAGTCAGATATGTCCATAGCCTTGAGCAGCATACTACCCTCACCTAGAATGATGCCACAGTATAAACAAAAATGATTGATTTCAATAATTGGCTCAGTTTTTGGTGTCATTCAAAGGGGATCCAGTTGCTGTCAGCCTGGGAAGCCATGATCGACAAACCTTGCTGCTTTGCCAGAGACGGTTTGCACCTGGAACCTCTAGGCTTTTAGCTGCTGGTAAAGGCTCTTGCCTCCCCCATTGTGCCTTTTTAGACAAGGTCTTGAAACCATTACCAATGTGAAATTAACCAATCAGAACAAAATAAGGGTCATGCTGCTAAATGCTAGGAGCTTAAACCAAAAACTGCACTCCTTGGAAGCACTTCTGCATTAGAAGATGTAGATGTCTGTGCAGTCACAGAAACCTGGTTCAAGGCCTCAGAGAGTACCCCGGCCTTACCAGGCTACAATGTCTTCCATACCTTTAGACTGCAAAATTAACATGTGAAAACCAAAGGAGGCAATGTTTCAGTCTATATTAGAGATAAATTCACCTCCTGTCTGGACAACTCCATAGAGTTACTCCAGGTTCAGGTTACGGCGGGTAAGATCCCCATTCCCCATTCAAGTCATAGCCAGTTACAGATCCTCCTCCATAGGTCACAACACCCATGAAGCCTACTTAATCAAACTGGAAACAATCCAGATTTTACTGAACACACTGGTTATGGGGGATTTCAATTATCCCACCATCAACTGGGGAACCTACACTAGCCCTAACTCACTAGCGCAAAAGTACCTTGACTTTGTTAATTCAAATGACCTAGAACAAATTGCCCATACCCCGACAAGGCGAACAAACATTCTGGATCTGCTCCTCAACAACATATTAAACAGATGCACTGTTACAACTGTCAGACCTTCATTAGTTAAAACTGACCACAAGTCAGTCACCTTTGAGATGGCACTAACACCAGAACTCACAAATGGTGATAGACTAAAAAACTTCACCAAAGCAAACTATACCCCCCTAGGTGAAGGTTTAAATGCATTCCAAGCCCCACCCCAATCTGGAAGTGGTAACTATGCTGAAGATTACACTAAAGCCCTGTACAATCATTTGCATAAGTGTTTAAATTCAGCCGTACAAGAAAGAATAAAAGCCAGAGTCCCAGGTAAAAACAAGCTGCCATAGTGGACATCCAGCATCAACAAACTTTACAATAAATGCAAAAAGTTGCTGTCCACGAAAACAAAGGCAAGGTCCCAACAATGGAAAAGCACCCTCCTCAGCCTCAACAGCCAAAATAAAACAACTTGTCAAATCCTCCAAGTACTCCTTTGAGAGAAACTTAGCAAGTACAGCCAAGGATAACCATAAAGCCTTTTACAGCTACATGCATAACCTAAAGGGTAGGACGCAAGCATGTGCAGAACTAGTGGCCAATGGTATCACACACACCGACCCCACAGAGATAGTAAACCTGCTAGTGGATAGGTTTGGTGAAAATTTCACTCCTTTATCCCCACCTAACTCACAACAAACCTTCCCCCAAACTTTCCCCCCACCCTACATATCTGAAGAGCAGGTCCTCAAAGCTTTGTCCATGACAAAAAACTAAGCCTTTATGGGACCAGAAGACATCCCAGGCTGTCTTCTAAATAGGCTAAAACATGAACTAACATCACCACTAAGTACCCTTTTCAATCATAGCCTAAACACAGTCTTTTTTCCTGCAGAATGGAGAACAGCAACAGTTATTCCCCTACACAAAGATGGCCTAGCAACAGGCCCAGGGACTTACAGACCCATAAGCCTGACCAGCCTCATTTGTAAGGACACGAAATGTATCATTATGGACCTCATAAATAAAGACATAGGTGACCTCCAAACCCTGAATCCTACCCAGTTCGGCTTTGTGAAGGGCAGATCGTGCCTGTTAAATCTGGTTGATTTCTTTAAAAATGTGACCAAGGCCATTAACGAGGCCAAATATGTACATACAGCATACCCCGATCTGGCAAAGGCTTTTGACACAATCCCACATTCAAGCATTGCTGATAAACTTAGCAAACTGAATGTAAACCTCTTTGTTGTAAGATGGTTTTCTAACTGGCTTACAAACCAGACACACACTATCAAAGTGGGTGACTCCACATCAACCAGTAGACCTGTTACCAGTGGGGTGCCACAGGGGTCAGTGCTGGTCCCCCTACTGTTTGGTATATACTTCTCAGAAGTTCAGGTCAAAACTAAAGAGCTGTGGCCGACCAAGATTGCAGATGACTGCAAACTAGGTACAATCATTGAATCCCCAAATGATGTTCGTATACTCCAACAGGGTCTCACACAGACCAACGACTGGTGTATTAGTCACAGTCTCAAACTAAATGCAAATAAATGCATCATAGTTCCCTTTGGCACAAACAATGTCCCCCTCACACTATCAAATCAACAACAGTACCCTAAGCACCTATGAAGTGGTAAGGGACCTGGGATCACAAGTTGACTGCGACCTTAACTTTGGCCACCATGTGTGTACTGTAGCCAGGAAAGCTTTCTACATAGCACACTTGATTACTAAAGGCATTGCCTCAAGAGCAAAAGAAGTTATACCCCCCCATACTCTGCACTTATCCAGTCCATAATTAAGTATAACGCCCCATTTGGCATGTACCTTACTAAGCACCTGCAGCAATTAGAGAGACCTCAGAGATTTCTAACAAAGAAGATCAAGGGGCTCCAGTATGTGCCTTATGCAGACTGACTAAAGTCCCTGTCTCTATTCTCCGTATTGTATAGACTTCTTAGGGGAGACTTATGCCTGGCCTACAGAACAATCCAAGACCCAAACCTAATGAACTTGCTGCATAGCCGTAAATCAAACGGGAATAGGGCTAACCATTCCAGGGACCTAAATATGGCCTGAGACTTAAATAGGACATACTGGAGGGACAGATTTATCTCCCAGTGACTGCCATATTTTTGGAATGGGCTACCAATTCATGTGAAATAGAGCATCTCTATGACGCTGTTCAAGAGGAACTTGGATGAGTGGATGGGTCGCCATAAATTCTTACCAGAGATAGAGCCCACAACCCTCCTGGACATGGCAATCATCACTAAATGTAATCTTGGGTATTGACTAGCATTTCTATGGTATTACACTGAGATGAAATGGCTAGGCTTAAAATGAACTCTACGTCAATAGCCTAGTGATCTCCTATGATCCTGTAGTAGTCTGCCATATACAGAATATTGCATGAGCTTACAGCTCTCAGAGAAGCAGACAAGTTGGTCTTAAAATGTGCAGGTCTATCTTTACAAGTAAAATACTTAGGTGTTGCTATAGCAGCTAAAATTACAAAAAATGTCAGATTTTCTGACTAAGAAGTATTATGAGCTCAGATTGCAAGAGAACATCCTGATGATATCCAGATTTATACCATATATGTCATCCTGAAAAAAGTTAAATGTATACATTTGTTGTGACTTGAATGATAAAAATTAGAGTAGCCAAGTGGTTTCATGAGCTTACCCGGTAGCACCTAGCAATATGGGAACATATCTATGAAACCTTTGGAAATGTTATAGTAAATTTATCTGAAAAAAATGTCATACCTTTTAGCTGCAGAATGCACTTAGTTTGTGATTTCAGATTTTTCCAGATTTTAATGTTGGTTCTTTGTATTTGTAATGGTAAGATATTATTTCATTTATAATGCTTGCTTTTTAAGTAATATCCTGTTAAATATTCACTGCTATCACTATGTCACATGACTTCATCAGATGTTTAAATTGTTTGTTCAGAAATAGAAATGGTTTAATCTGAAAAGGTCTATATGAATTTTTGATTAAATTGTTTCATATTTATTAGCTTTTTAGTATATTTCAGGTGTTTTTATTTGTTTGTTTTTATGCTTGTTACATTTATCACCACTTATTCCTGCCTAGTTTTATCTAATCCTTTAACACTGATTAAGTAAATAATGTCCCTTGTCTTTTCATACCCCTGATCCCTCACACACACAGATAGATACTTTATCTATACCACTGATATTTTGCTCTGATCAGTGTATCATAAATAACAAAAATAGTAATGTTTTTTCCTCATAGTGCTCTCAGAATTTGTCCAACGACTTCCTGGTGAGACATACAAAGGATGACTTAACACTGATGAAGTGAATGTCGTGTCCATTATCTGCATAGACAAACTGTTGACCCCCCACTTTCTGACTGTATACAAATCTGACATTTGTTGGTGATTTATATGAAGGAAATACTAGCCACAGTAATGTATACTTTGTGTTACTGCCAAAAACATATAGTGCCTTAAGGGCCAAGCCATTCAGCAAGATGGTGTTGTAATTGCTCGCTACTGTCTCACACAGTTTGTGCCCCCAGCTTTTTAAATATCCATTTTCTGACTTTGCTTCTTATGTAATTGAATGTAACTAAAGGGGAAGAAATAAGGGCCATAGTAATGCATTTTGCCTTTCTGTTGTGTAGTGCCCATAGCAATGATCATTTAACATTGACCAAGTAAAGGTAATAAGCTTTATTTCACACACTGCCTATCACACTTTCCACAAAGATAGCAACTCTCTGACTGTGCAGACATTTGATATTTCAATGTGATCAGAATAAAAGAAATAATGGCCACAGTAATGTGTTCTAATTGCTACTCAAATACACATATTTCTGTTGGCAAGCCTTATCATCTTTTTAATGGTAACCAAGTAACTTCCATTCACTTTCATACACAGTTTGCCTCCTTACCTCCTTCCACTAAATTTACCACATTCTGACAATTTTTCCAGCAAATGTTTGACTGTGATTAGAATTCACCTGTGGGGGGTGGCATGAGAAGGCTAACATCATGATAGATTGAGCATCATTTGGAAACTATGGCATTGCTGTTTATTTCAGAGCAATAGTCAAAGCATCATTCTGAACCCTTAGCTCACTTTAAAAATTGTTCACTCTGCTTGCTTATTATGCAAAACAGAAAAACAAGAAGGTCACCAGTAATAGAGTGGACTATCTGTCAAAAAAGTAACATCTCTGTTTCTGCAGACAAACCTATATGGAGACCTCAGAAGTTGAGTCTGATGAGATGGTAGAACATATTTTTAATCCTTCTACTGAACATTAGGAACATATTGCCACAAAAGGGAAGATATATATCTGTTTTCCATCTAAAAGAATGGAGATGGACTTTTCAAGTCAACAGAAGAATTAACAGTTATTAGTAAACCAGGCTCCACAAAAGATACAGCTTTGATGTTTTTATGTTCAAGTAACAGGATTTTGAGTTTCAGGATTTTGGGTTTTCGGGATTTTGAATTTTCAGGCTTTTGGTTTCAGGATTTTGATTTTCAGGCTTATAGTGTTTCAGGCTTCTGATAGGGAACCATATATATATATATATATATATATATATATATATATATATATATATATATGTATATATATATATATATATATATGTATGGGTCTAATTTATATCAATGAAAACACACAACCGACTGTATATATATATATATATATATATATATATATATATATATATATATATATATATAGGTCTAATTTATATCAATGAAAACACACTTAACCGAGTTTTGAATCCCATAACTTACACATCCGAAAGCTCACTTAAACGAAACTGCAGTACACCGAATGTCACTTCTCTGAAATACAAAAACATAAAATGAACCAAAACACACAATTTTTCAGGGGGTAATCCCTCGTGCACACCCCCAAGTGGGGGGCTGTGCCCCCCACATCCCCCTGCATATTATATATACCAACTCTGAGATCGCACTACAGTGAGAAAAGGGTAAATTTCCGTACCCACACTGTACTGCGATCTACACCAAGAAGCTCTGACTGCTAGAAAAGACATACTCCCAATAATTATTTCCACAAATACACACAAACACTGCACCTGTTCAGCAACACCAGTCTGGAAGCGGTGATCTGTGTTTTGGAGAAGTGAGCTTTCGGTAGTGTCAGTTCTACGATATGTATATATATATATATATATATATATATATATATATATATATATATATATATATATATATATATATATGTATAAAAATATATATATATATATATATATATATATATATATATATAAAAAATATATATATATATATATATATATATATATATATATATATATATAGTGTACACACCCCTGGTAAAATGCCAGGTTTCTGTGATATAAAAAAAATGAGACTACAATGAGACCACAATAAATCATTTCAAAACTTTTCCCACCTTTAATGTGACCTATAACCTGTACAATTCAATTGAAAAACAAACAAATCTGTAAGGGGAAAAAAATATAAAAAATAAAAAATGTACAATAAGCTGGTTGCATAAGTGTGCACACCCTTAAACTAATACTTTGGTGAAGCACCTTTTGACTTAATCACAGCATTCAGTCTTCTTGGGTACACACCTGCCATCAGTTAAAGAGACTCTGATTAACCCCAAATAAAATGTACGTTTGGCGTGAAAACAACACTTTGCATCACCAAAAGAGCACCATCCCCACGGTGAAGCATGATGGTGATGGTATCATGCTTTGGGGTTGCTTTTCTTCAGCTGGAACTAGGGCTTTAATCAAGGTAGAGGGAATTATGAACAGTTCCAAATACCAGTCACTTTTGGCACAAAACCTTCAGGCATCTGCTAGAAAGCTGAAGATGAAGAGGAATTTCACCTTTCAGCATGACAATGACCCCAAGCATACATCCAAATTGACAAAAGAATGGCTTCACCAGACAAAAATTAAAGTTTTGGAATGGCCCAGATGGAGCACAGATCTAAATCCAATAGAAAATCTGTGGGGTAACCTGAATAGGGCTGTGCACAAGAGATGCCCTCACAATCATACAGATTTGGAGCACTTTTACAAGGAAGAGTGGGCAAATATTGCCAAGTCAAGATGTAGTATTTGCTTTTTATTATACACTCCTCTAACTATTGTAATTGACTGGAAAAGTATAGATCTTTACTTTGGTTGGTGTGTGCTGTTGGCACTGCTCACTGATCTATCTTGTGTGTTACCAGTATATATTTTCAAAGTATAGTCAATATAAATGGCTCCCTATTATATCATTGAAGATGCAAAATCTCAAATGCATCTTCATCGAACTGAAAACAATGAAAATTTAAAAGAGCAAAAGTGCATATAAGCGATTTCTTTCCCTGGGAAAGAAATCGCTTGGACTCCTCTGTTACTTTGCTGTTTTCCCCACTGTAGTGCGATCTTGGAGTTGGTATATTTAGTTGGGGGGGGGTTGGGGGTGAAGCCCCCCTCTTTGTTTTGTTTGCAGTGTTTTTTTTTTTAATTGGGCCATGCGAGTTCTTTCACAGGGAAAGAAATTGCTTATATGCCCTTTCGCTCTTTTAAATATTTGTTGTTTTCAGTTCGATGAAGATGCATTTGAGATTTTGCATCTTTGATGATATAATAGAGACCCAATATAAACTATACTTGAAGATAAGCAAATCTACTTCATAGGACGGTATAGAGATTGATGTTATTGCATAGTTCCAGGCCAGTAATTTCTCCTTACATGATTTATTACTGTGAGAGAGAGAGAAGTGAGATGGCATGCTGATAAATAGGATGACATCTCACTTAGGATGAGATTGCCATTCTCTTTCTTTGTTCTTTTTTTTAGCTTAGAATAATGTTTCATTGACACTGTAGTCATAATAATAAAATAATTACCCCTAATGGGTTTTGAAGTTGGGAAAGGGCTTTCTGTTTTAAAGGCTTAAATATTACTGTTTTCATATAAAAGTAGTACAGGAAAATAAAGTTGTCTTGACAACTTCAGATGTTCATCATTAGATTAATGTTGCTGCAGCATTTAGCTATATGGGATCTATCCTGACAAGGATATCAGACCCTTGGACAGTTTACTAAAGTTTTGGGTACCTTTCTTGCACACCATACATCATCTTAAGCATGCTGGTATAAAAAGAACATATGGGCACCAACATTCAGAACTTTCTTGCCTTTGGTACTCTTAGTCAGAACTCCTGTCTTCTTATTGGCTTCAGTATCAGCAGTCAGCTTTTGACTAAAGTTTTTGAGCAGATAAGTATCCTGTTGGGTACCATCCATATTTTTTCTGTGAAAAGTTATATTAACTTTCAGCATATGTCTGTCAGTAATGGAAAATCTGTGTGTGGAAGGAAGATACCTTATAAGGATGCCCAATCGCCCACATAACCTGTGTGTTATGTCTGGGCTTGTGACATTTGTTTATCTTTAACTCATAAAAACTATTAAGCATAGATTAAATTCCTTGAGACTTTTTCATGAAAACTGACATTTGATGGTTTTGGAGCATGTGGCTATGACTTCTGAATCTTCATCTCTGGATCTTGTGCTCAAGAAAAGAAAAAGAGAAGATTTTCAAAAGAGGTTTCTGAAAAGACTCATTTGTCCTCCCCTTTTCAGAAGACTGGGACAGACTGTTCTGCTGAGGAAGATTTGCAGCCCTAAGACTGTTAGTCTGATTTACCTGTTCACTCTGGTGAGGCTTCATGGGAAACCAGTAAGGACAAGGAACAGCACACATCAAGTTAGACTGGACTTCAGTCATCCTTAGCCAAGAAAGAAGAGCATTGCTTTATTCTTACTAAGGGTCCAAATGGAGAGATGATGAAGTGTCTGAATGAAGAGATAATAAAGGATCTGAACAGAGAGATGATGAAAGGTCTGAATGGAGAAATGATGAAATCAGCAAGAAAGAGAGAATACTATTGCTGGAACTGAATTCATCCTCGGGTCTTATAGATTTATAGGTTCATAGGTGTTTACTAGGCTAACAACCACAAAGGCCTTTTTAAGCTGAGCCATGCATCCCAAATCTCTGACAAGTTTTGATACCCTTAATAAGTGTAAGCATGGGCCTGGGAGATGAACCATTTACAGGTTACCTGTTTCCATTAGAGACATAGGTGCCAAACCAGGGATGAATTTCTGGTTTCCCATCCAGTTGTATAAGTTGCAACTGAATTGGGTTCATAGGTTCATAGGCTGGTACTAGGCTATCAGCCCTAGGGCCTATACAAGCCTAGCCATAAAAATTCCCTGGCTATTTCTTCCCACATTATTTACTTTCCTGGACCCCTGGATAGGGAGGAACTATGTTTCACATGGATGGGGAGCCTGTTCCATAGACTGGGTAGTCTCTGGGATACATACCTATCTCTCCAGCAGGTCCTGTTTATATCACAGGCAAGGGTTAAGTCTTTAGAACAGGTAATTCTGGTGCTATTTGTTTTGTGGATTGGCAGGAGGTCCATCAGAGTGGGGCCTGACAATGCCCTGTATGCCAGGCATAGATCTCCCCTCAAAAGACTGTAAGAGACATAATACAGGGATAGGGCCCTGAGATTGTCTGCAAAAGACATTTTACTTATGCCCTGTATTCCTTTCATGAGAAACCTCTGTGGACTTTCCAGTTGTTGGATATGCCTGGTTAGTTATATACCAAAGGGGGCATTGTACTCAGTAATAGGTCTGATGAATACCGAATGCAGTGGAACAATGACTTCCTTGGACTTAGATGCCATACAATTTTTTATAAGTTAAGCATTATAGAATGATTTCCTCACCACTGTACATGATGAACAAAGGCTAGATTACTATCTATGTGTGTCCCTAAGTCTTTGACTACTGGGTCAACTCTAAGGGGTGTGTTGTCAGCCAGAGACCATTGACATTAGCCTTGACTTCTGAAAAGTAAATGCCAAAAAGGAGCAGTCCTAAGACTGATCCCTGAGGTACTCCACTTGTGACTGGCCTCTTTGTAGAGGTGGAATGCCCAATTCTAACTTCCTAGTTCTGTCTGTGAGCCAGTTGGCTGTCCACCAAGTGACATATCGGCTTGTACCTAACCTCTTGAGTTTGTCAACAATGCCTGAGTAGGGTATTGTGTCTAATGCCTTGGCTAGGTAAAGGCAGGCAGTGTGAATGATTTTGCCCTCATCTATTGCTTTGGTGACCTTCTCAAAGAAGTCCACCAGGATGAGTAGGTATGATCTGCCCTTGACAAAACCAAACTGGATTGGGTCCAGTGTCTTGAGGTTTACTATATCTCTATTGATCATCTACATGATAATTCTTTCCATGGCTTTACATATAATACTAGTGAGACATGTGCCTGTAGTTTCCAGGGTCTGTAGATGGCCCACATTTATGCAGAGTGATGACTGTTGCCTTTTTGCATTCATGAGCCATGAAGCCTGTTTGGAGGCTACAGTTAAATAGTAATTCCAGAGGCCCTGACAGATTATGTTTCATGCTATTTAGAAGGCATCCTGGGATATTGTCAGGGCCCATTGATGCAGTGTCCTTGGTCTTAGAGATATCATTAAGGACCTCGTCCTTAGTGATAGTAGGGGGAGTTATATTTGATGATATTTCCTGAGGGAAGGTTGAGGGGGAGAGGAGGATAAAGTTGGGGCTGAATTTATCAGCCAGAAGGTTTGCTATATCTTCTGGCTCAGTATAGTTGACTCTATTTACAATGAGCTCTGCTCACAATTATGTATTGCTTTTGAGATTGCAGACATAGCTAAAGAATGCTTTGTGGTTGTCCTTGGCCTGGGATGCCAAACTTACCTCAAATTTGGCTTTTGTAGACTTTGTCTTCTGAGTTGTTTGTTTCGTTTGAGAGTGCTTTTATGCTGCTGCACCTCCTAATTTTTGCTATGATTTTCCTCCTTCTGTTATACAGCCTATTGATATTGTGATTCCACCAGGGTGGCTTGTTTTTTGAATTAGTTCTGCACTTCTTCCTGGTGGGTACAGGTGCCTCTATGCAGCTATTAACATGCTTGCACGGGGTTTCTGTGAACAGTTCTGTATAGGCAGCAGTGTTCTCAGGGTTTATGGGGGCTTGAAATTTTCCCAGGTTCTCACTTAATAGCAGGAGATTAGCCTTAGAATAGGTCCTGAATATTCCAGGTTTAGATGGGGGGCCAGGTTTTATTTTTACTTCAAAGGATAAAATGTTGTGGTCTGACCTTACCAGGGAAGGCATAACAGGAGAGAGTGTGCAGCAGTCTCCCATACTAGTGAGGGCCAGATCCCGTATGGTTGCATCTCTGGTTGGTATACTGACTATCTGGTCCAGGGAATTTGTGTTTACAAAATCCAGGAATCTCTGTGCCTGTGCGTTTGGTGTCATATAGGATTCCCAGTTAATAGTAGGGTAATTAAAGTCACCCATGAATATGGTATTGGGATGGATAGTGAGTGTTTCTAATAAGTTTAAATACATGGTATGGATTTCCTGGGTCATAGAGGGGGATCTATAGCTTGCAAGGAAGTGGTACTGGATTTTACCTATGGTGATTTGAAAAAAAAAAACAGAGACAAATTAGGAAATAGAAACACTTTAATCAGAAACAAACAAAGAAACAAACAAAGCATTCGGGATACTCCCTTCTTCAGTGTTTAAATAATACAACGATTCATTCACTTTTATAATAAAACATGTGACACAGCCAACCAATGATTATTAACAATCAGTTAATAAAATATTCAGGAAACATACTTAAAATGTTTAATTGCAGTATAATGCAATACTAAAACAAATCATTAAAATTCTTTTTATAATTGTGTCTGTTTTTTTTCACTAGAAGTGGTTTAATACTGATGACATTATTTAAACCTGGAAAAATGTTAGCTTGCTACCTAACGATCCATTTATATTCTGCTAGTACTATGGTGATTTGAACATGGAGTAGCTCAAGTGCATTGTCCTTTTTGACCAGCCTTGAAGTATATTTATTTCTGATGTAAGTAGAGACACTTCCACCTTTAGTTCCTGCCTGTGAAGTAGCTGGCCTAAATGTGTGTATTGGAAATTGTGTTTTTGAATGAAAAATGTTGCTCAAGGTGTCTGAGTCTGTACAGAACACTACCAAACACTCGAGGGGAAACTAATAAATAGACCCTGAAAATTTAAGGATGAAGTATCAGTGAATATATTCACCTGATGGATGCTGTTTTCACAAAATCTCAACAAGATTACACTGATATATAGACTGAACTTTATATAGCATATATCATGGAGAGAGCTAGGTTAAAAATAAAAGGCAGCTGGGTGCACAGGTCCCAGGATGAAAAAAGTGCTCAATCCTGGTGTACACACTGGTGACTAGAGTGTTAAGAACTGGCAGTGTAGCATCCCCAAGACACAGAAACATTCCTACCATGGGGTTAGTCCAGGCTAAGGGGAAGGATGCACCTCCCCACACACTGTAGAAGGAAGTAGTAGTCCACAAAAACTGACAGGTAAAAAAGAAGCTGTAAAGCTGACGAGTAGACTTTTGAGGCTAAGGAAGAAATTATGTATTGTTACTACTGCGCAAGAAGCCCAGAATTTCCAGATAGAAGATATTCAGAGAGAGTAAAAGAGAAACTAGAGGGAAAAAACACTTGCACAGGAAAAACTGTCAAAGCTTCAGATGCTTCACATGATATGTGTTCATTAACACAACAGACTGATGAAAAACATTATAGGTTCATAGGTGATTACTAGGCTAATGGCACAAGAGCCTTTACAAACCTAGCCAATAATATTCAGGCTATGACAATATTATATCTTAATTCATCAGATATGGGATGGGGTACTGTGACACTGCCAGCCCAGCTATCTGGAATTTTGTAAATAATTCTGTCATCTGTGAATATTTATATGATTTATACAGAACTACATGTTATGTACTCAGCTTCAAGAATCTAACCCCAGCATATCCTGCTGGAACATAAAAAATTAACTTACAAAACTTCAAGGAAATATGTTGAAATTAAATGCTTTACAGTGTGCTATAAAAGTTTCAATGCAGCAAGAAGATGGGATGTCTAGAGCTAGAAGTTTTTTCTATTGTCCTGGAGAGAAGTAATTACTAGGTTTAAAATGTAAAAGTATTTAATTGTTTTACGACTTCTAGTTCTGGGCAAACATCTGAGAGATATGTATTTTTGACAGAGATGTTAGTTTCTGTTAGCCTGGGAACTGAAGCCAAGTGACAAAGAGTGATGTCATCCAGTCTGACCCAGCAGGAAATATTTAATATTGATTTAAGAACTCTGTGCCTTTTGTATTTTGTCTTTGACCTGGAAACATCCATCATCTTCACTTGCCTTGCTCTGTAAGTAGATCTAGGGTACAGTAATGTATCTTAGATATAGACAGGAATATAGTAAAGATTATTTTAGATGTTTTCTGTATTTATTTGAGACTGTCCTGCAATGCTGTTTTAAAATATTTCCTGTGATTCTGAACTCTGAAGTTACTGTGTTGATTGAGTATTGTCTTGTTTTGTTATTACCTATTATTAAATATATTTAAACATATCTTTGTGGCTGATATTTGTGAGACATATATAAGCTCTTAGTGTACTTGCATATGTATTTGGTGACACTGAACAGGCCACTCCTAAATAGCCTTGCTCTTGGTCACACTTACCATTTGGATAATAGTAACATTACACAGTAGGATTGGTCACCCTTTGTAAGGGCCTTTATAGTAGCTGATAAGTAGGGGTTGGTGGCAGTAATGACTACCTTATAGTCTGGGCAGAAGGGGGCATAGCTAGTAAACCTATGCCAGCCTTCCCCAAGTGTGTGTGTGTGTGTGTGTGTGTGTGTGTGTGTGTGTGTGTGTGTGTGTGTGTGTGTGTGTGTTTTGTATACAAATCAAATCTCTAAGTGTATGTGTGTGTCAGCTACTTGGCAGGGACACAAAGCACTGGTTGGACAGATAGGCTGCTGGAGGTCTTGGCTTGACCCCTCAGCTGACATGTTAACCATATAGCTGTGTCAGTGGGGAGCCTTATTGGGGGATCTGGAGAAAGAGGTAGAAACCAGCCCCAGACTGACTGTGATCTCTGTGTGCTATTAAGGGAAATTGTACTTTACTGTATGTGTACTTGTCATCCTCCCATTGTGTATATCCCTCACTGTTGCCAATGGTGAGGATTGTGGCTCCTTGATTACTGGGCCAGTGTAGGGCCATCACATATTAATTGTTTGACAGTGGTGGGATACCCACATCACATATTAATTGGGTGATAGTGGTGAGATAGCCACATCACATATTAATTGGCTTGTAGTGGTGCGGATATTGAATTCTGGGTAGCCTGTCTACAGTGGTCACTGAAGGTGTTTGTACTCTCAATCAGCCATGCAGTGAACATTCAGAGTTCATATCACAATTGTTTTATTTTTTTGTTAGCTTGGTTAGTCAGGAAGAGCAGGCAGACATGTCAGCAGAGGAGTATGAATTAGTTGACAAGTAGCCAGTTGGCTGAGATGTGCCAGGCTAAAGGACTGGTGCATGCCAACCTGACTAAAGCAGACATAATTGCAGCTTTAGTCACAGCTGGATCACAGAATAGCAACCAGGAGGACAATCAGACTGACCGTGGAGATGTACAACTCTCAGAAAATGGACAGCTCTAGCTTTCCACAGAGGGCTTAAAAATCCATCTGGAGTTAAAGAGACTTGAGCTGGAGGCCAAGCATTTTGAAATAGAGGTGGCATAGAGACTGAGACATCTAGAGATTGAAGAAAATGAGAAACTGCAACATCTGAAGGCTGAGAAAAATGAGAAACTGTGATTCCGGGAAGCTGAGGAGAAGGGGAGGCAGAGGCAACATCAAAAGGAGATGCTGACTCTTCACCAGAGTCATGGAGGTAATGGGGAAGGGAATAACTGAACCCCAGAAGAAACAAAAGTCAGTAAATGACTTCCACAATTTACAGAGGGGGATCATTTTGATAGTTTCATTCATATGTTTGAGAGGGTATGTAAACAGTATAATGTTGATCAGGGGCTCTGGCTATGGTTCCTGACCTCCTTACTCCATGGTAAAGCTGTAACTGCAATTTCTAAACTGTCTGATACCGATTGTTTAAATTATAACACAGTCAAAATTGTTTGTTAGAATGCTTTAACTTAATACCTGAAGCTTATAGGGAAAAGTTTTGTGAGCATAGATGCAAGGCAGATGAAAGTGTGTGTGAATATGTTGCTGAACTAAGCACTTATTTTCATAGGTGGGTGAGTGGATGTCAGGTCACCACTTTTGAAGAGCTGGAAGACCTTTTGGTGAGGCAACAAGCTATTAGCACTTTGCCTGAGGACACAAGAATCTGGTTAGTTGATAGACATTGCACTACTGCAGATGAGTTGGGAAAGAAGGGATACCTATATCTAGCAAGCAGGGCATCACTGCACAGGAAATAGACACCCAGAGCTGCTCATGGGTCTAAGGGAACCCATGGTGGGCAGCCCAGACTGCCCCGACAGAGTCTGCCAGTAGCAGGGGAAGCCACTAGTCCAGGTACACATCCAGGACCAGGGGTTAAATGTTTTAAATGCAGCCAGTGGGGCCATGTAGCATACAGATGTCCATGGAGGCAAGGTGAGGAACAAAAGGTGGGAGAGCCAGTAAGTGGGAATGACAAAATTCCAGCAGTAACTTATCTCAAGACAACAAGGGTACCAAACTACCACAAGAGGTTATATCCTATCTTAGTGGATGGGAAAGAGGCCATGGCTAAGAGAGACAAAGCCTCTGACCTAACCATTGTGAAGCCTGCAATGGTTACAGAGGAGCACTACTTGCTTTGGCAGTCTACTCCAGTCATAGCTTTAGGAAGGACCCCATTCAAAATACCTTTGGCTAGGGTTCACCTTGACTGGGAGGGTGGAAAGGGTAGCAAGCAAGTAGGTGTGTTTGAGGATATCCCTGCAGATGCCCTGATAGGAAATACCTTTCATAATGCAATACCCTGTGTTCATGCAGTTACATGCAGTCAGGCTTGGAGACAAGCATGTGGGTCTGGTAGCCTCGGGGAGACCCAGACAGACTGCACACTTGCAGCTAGGACTAGTGAGGTGTTTACTTCAGGGAGGAAGCTACCCTGTAGCAGTGAGACTGAAGGTGAGCCACAGCTGCTTATGGGTACTGATGTTCCCTTGGACAGAGTGACTGGAAAGGCAGAGGTGAGTAGTAGTACCCAGGCTGGCAGTGAGGCACCTATGTCAGAGGATGCCAAACTTCCTGTGGAAGGGGAGCTGGGAAGGATTACTATGAGAGAGATGAGACAGGCTCAGCTCTCAGACCCTACATTCCAAGGCTTGAGGGAGGTAGCTAGTGAGGTACCTGATTCACAATGGAAGGGGAAATCTGTATACTGGGACAAAGGGTTACTGTATAGAGAGTGCAGTCCTGAGGGAGGGCTAATGTGTGAGAGAATACAGCAGTTGATAGTGCCCAGATCCTACCATCTGGCACTTATAGCCATAGCCAATGATAGTCCCTTTGCAGGTCATATGGGCATAAAGCATATAAAGAGACATATTATGCAGAACTTCTATTGGCCTGGGATTTCCAGAAATGTAACAGGGTACTGCATGACCTGTGAGCAGTGGCAAAAGGTAGGCAAGGCAGGAAACAAGGTGAAAGCTCCTTTGATGCCTTTGCCTGTGATTGAGGAGCCATTTCAGTGGGTAGCTATGGATATTGTGGGGCCTCTGAGTACCCCAAGTTCCACAGGGGAAAAGTATATCTTAGTGGCAGTAGATTATGCTACCAGATACCCTGAAGCAGTGGCTCTGTCCTCCATTGAGGCAGAAAAGGTGGCAAATGCTTTGTTAGACATTTTCAGTAGGGTAGGTAGTCCAAAATAAATACTGACTGACAGAAATGCCAATTTCATGTCAGACCTGCTGGCTTGTCTGTGGAAGCACTGTGGGGTGAAGCACCTAAAGACTACCCACTACCATCCCCAGACTAAAGGTCTTGTTGAGAGGTTAAACTCTATACTCAGGATGATGCTACAGGCATTTACAAACCAGTTTAAGAGGGAGTGGGACAAATATTTGCCCCATCTGTTTTTTGCTTACAGAGAGGTGCCCCAGGAATCCATAGGTTTTTTACCCTTTGAGTTGTTATATTGGCATAGGGTGAAGAGACTTCTAGATTTGATTCAAGATGAGTGGGAGAGTGAGTGTGAATCCTACAAGGAGTCTGTTGTGGCATATGTCCTAAACCTCAGGACAAGGCTCAGGGAACTCATGAGCTTGGCCCAGGAAAACCTGGCAGAAGCCCAACAGCAGAAAAAGGTCTGGTATGACAGGAATGCTTGAGCTAGACAGTATGCTGTAGGGCAGCAGGTAATGGTTCTCATTCCTGTCAGACACAGCAAGCTGCAGGCAGCTTGGGAGGGACTCTACAAGGTGGTAAGGAAGGTCATTGATGTTAACTACATGGATGAACTGCTAGGCAGGAGGCAGAGGCACAAAATGTACCATGTTAACATGATGAAACCATACCATGATAGGGAGGCCCTTGTGCTGATTATTTGCAGTTGAAGCCAGGCGGAGTTTGAGGGGGATCTGGTGATTGATCTCCTCAGTGAGGCTTGGACTGACTCCTCAGTGGAAGGAGTAGCAATGTCCCAGCAGCTATCTCCTACCAGGTTCAAGAAATCTGAATAGTGTTACAGGAGTTTGGGGGCATATTCACTGGGAAACCAGCATGTACCTACCTGGTGCAGCACCATGTGGATACAGGACCCCAAAGGCCTATTAAGCAGACCCCTTATAGGGTGCCTGACAGAGTCAAACAGATTCTGAGGGAGGAGATACAGGAAATGTTGGGACTAGGGGTAATTCAGGAGTCCAGAAGTCCCTGAGCCTCCCCAGTGGTGCTGGTACCAAAGACGGATGGCAGCACTGGGTTCTGTGTGGACTAAAGGAAATTAAATAACCACACAGAGTCAGGTGCCTACTCCATGCCTAGGACAGATGAAGCCCTAGAGCAGCTGGGTGGGGCTAAGTATCTTATCACCACTGATCTTACCAAAGGTTACTGGCAGGTGCCCTTGACTCCCAGTGATAGAGAAAGATCAGCCTTTGTGACTCCTTTTGGCTTGTATGAGTTCACAAAGATCCCCTTTGGGATGAAAAATGCCCCCAGTGACTTTCCAGAGACTGGTAGATCATATCTTAGCAGGAGCAAAATATTTTGCCTTTGCTTACCTAGATGACATTGCCATCTACAGCCATTCCTGGCAACAGCACCTTCAGCATGTTCAGGAGGTGCAGGGCAGACTACAGAGGGCAGGGTTGACCATTAAGCTCAGCAAATGTCAAGTGGGTATGGCAGAGGTCTCCTAACTTGGGCATAGAGTGGGGAGTGGTAAGATTAGGCCAGAACCTGCCAAAGTGGAAGCCATTCAGGCATGGCCTGCCCCTGTTAACAAAAGGCAGGTGAAGGCATTCTTAGGGACAGCAGGGTACTACAGAAAGTTTGTCCCAATTATAGTACCATAGCTGCCCCCCTCACAGACCTGCCAAGGAAAAATAGGCTAGATAAGGTAGTGTGGACCCCAGCATGTTAGCAGGTATTCCAGAAGCTTAAAGGAGCTTTGGGAGGACCCCCTGTGTTAGCCAGTCCAGATTACAGCAAAGAATTTGTTGTGCAGGTGGATGCTTCAAACCATGGGATGGGGGCAGTACTCAGTCAGGTTTCTTCAGAGGGAGAAGAGCATCCAGTGGTATATCTCAGTCATAGACTGCAACCCAGGGAGGAATTCTATGCAGCTGTAGAAAATGCCTAGCCATAGTGTGGGCACTGCAGAAACTTCAGCCTTATCTGTATGGAAGGAAATTCACTGTAGTTACAGACCACAATCCCTTAACATGGCTATATTGAGCCAGCCAGCAAACTGCCAACTTACTAAAGTAGAGCCTAGGGCTGTAAGCATATGATATGACAGTGCAGCACCACAGTGGGGTTAGCAATGCCAATGCAGATGGGTTGTCA
This sequence comes from Protopterus annectens, assembly GCF_019279795.1. Lineage (NCBI taxonomy): Eukaryota > Metazoa > Chordata > Ceratodontiformes > Protopteridae > Protopterus > Protopterus annectens. The sequence goes on from NC_056743.1 coordinate 1,218,721,441, forward strand.
AGACAGGGAATGGGGTAAGATATTCCCAGATAGGTTCAACCCTCTCAAGCAATGTTTCTCACAGGTCACTTGAAAAACTAGCTTGTGTTTTCAGGGGGGGGGGGTTGTGACACTGCCAGCCCAGCTATCTGGAATTTTGTTAATAATTCTATGCAATTTGTGAATATTGATATGATTTATACAGAACTGTATGTTATGTACTCAGCTTCAGGAATGTAACCACAACATACCCTGCTGGAACATAGAAGATTAACTTACAAAACTTCAAGAAAATAAGCTGAAATTAAATGCTTTATGATGTGATATAAAAGTTAGATTCAATGCAGCAAGAAGACAGGATGTCTAGGGCTAGAAGTTTTTTCTATTGTCCTTGAGAGAAGTAATTCCTAGGTTTAAAATGTAAACGTGTTTAATTGTTTTACGACTTCCAGTTCTGGGCAAATATCTGAGAGATATGTATTTTTGACACAGAGATGTTAGTTTCTGTTAGCCTGGGAACTGAAGGCAGGTGACAAAGAGTGACGTCATCCAGACTGACCCAGCAGGAAATATTTAATATTGATTTAAGAACTCTGTCAGAGAAAGCCTGTGCATTTTATATTTTGTCTTTGACCTGGAAACATCCAACATCTGCACTTGCCTTGCTCTATAAGTAAGTCTAGGTACAGTAAATTCTCTTAGATATAGATAGGAATAAAGTAAAGATTAGTGTAGATGTTTTCTGTATTTATTTGAGGCTGTCCTGCAATGTTGTTTTAAAATATTTCCTGTGATTCTGAACTATGTAGTTACTGTGTTGATTGAATATTGTCTTGCTCTTTTATTATATATTTAAACCTATATTTGTGTCTGATATTTGTGAGACATATTTAAGCTCTTAGAGTACTTGCATATGTATTTGGTGACACTGTACAGGCCACTCCTAAATAGCCTTGCTCTTGGTCACATTTACCATTTGGATAATAATAACAATTCACGGTAGAATTGGTCACCCTTTGTAAGGGCCGTTATAGTAGCTGATAAGTAGGGGTTGGGGGCAGTGATAATTACCTTATAGTCTGGGCAGAAGGGGGCATAGCTAGTAAATCTGTGCCAGCCTTCCCTAGGTGGGTGTGTTTGGATATAAATCAAATCTCAAAGTGTGTATGTGTGTGTGTGTGTGTGTGTGTGTGTGTGTGTGTGTGTGTGTGTGTGTGTGTGTGTGTGTGTGGCAAAGACACGAAGGGAGTGCTGGAGGACTTTGCTTGTCCCCTCAGCTGAGATCTTAACCCTATAGATGTCCCAGTGGGGAGTCTTATTGGGGATCTGGAGAAAATGGGAGAAACCACCCCCAGACCGACTGTGATCTCTGTGTGCTGTTAAGGGAAATTGTACTTTACTCTGTGTGTACTTGTCATCCTCCCATTGTGTATGTCCCTCACTGTTGCCAGTGGTGAGGATTGAGCACCTTGATTACTGGGCCTGTGCAGGGGCATCACAGATAGTGTCAGGGTAATGGGTCTTTGGGTGTTGGAGCCCTGAGTCATTTTGCAGACTGCCTCTGTACATTATGGACATGGGCACTACCCTGGAAGCGAATTTACAGTTCCCCATGCATTTATCCAAATTCTTTTTGAAGAGAATAAGGGACAGGCTTTGTTTTATGAAGATGGGAAGTTCCTTTCATAGACGAAGTAGCTTTCTGCATACAAATCTTTCTCTCCAGCAAGTTCTGTTTGAGTCACAAATAAGGTTCAGGTCCATGAAACGCATCACCCTCATATAATATTTCTTGTAAATATGTAACATTTTCATCAGGGTTAGATCAGAGAATACCTTGTAGGTCATACATAAGTCCCTAGTCATAAAACAATATGAGATGAAGTAAAGAGACAGGACTTTTAGTTGGTCTGAATGAGACATATGTCTTGCACTTTGTATTTTTTTTTTGTGAGAAACCTCTAGGCCCACATCAAGTGGAGTAAGTGCCTGCTTAAGTACGTGCACATTGAAGCATTGTACTATATTATGTGCCTGATGAAGGCCAAGTACAATGACACTATGACTTCCTTTGATCTTGATGCCATGCCTTTACTTATAAGTTTTTTTTAAAACAAGAAATATCTTTATTAAATTATCACTTCTGACATATGCAATCATACATTTATATAAATGAAAGCAAACCATATTGGCATAATCCCAGCTGCAAGCATTTTACATCACAAAGTATATTGACATAATCCTGGTGGCAAATATTATGCATCACTTATAATCTACCCAGTTATAGTCAGTCAAACATTAAATAGCTCATTCAAGTCCTGCCTTCTTTTAAATCTCATTCCTCCCCTGTAATTCTTGTTCCCACAATTCCCATTTTTCCTTTGTAATTTGTTCCTACCCTTTTTTAAAAATCCCAATTCCAGTTGTTTTATCTCTGTTACTATATTTACCACTTCTAGAACAGATGGTTTAGACTTTCATTTCCATTTTCTAGTAATTGCTTTCTTGGCAGCCACCATAATTAGACTTAGCAAGTCTTTACTATGTCTAAGCAATTCCAGTTCTGTATCATAGCTCAGAAAAATCAATTCCCTAGTTACACCAGTTTGATCACCCAGCATCTCAGACAGAATAGTCTGCAGTGAATCTTTAAAGTTTGCCTACTCATTACACTCCCAGAAAATATGTTCCAAATTATCTCTTTTTCTCCTACCACACCTCCAACATCTTCTGTCTATCTGAGGAAAAAATCTCGGGAGTCTACATGGAGTATAAAAATATCTATGTAAAGATTTCCAAGCAAAAATTCTAAATTGTCTAGATTCAGTTGCATATTTGGGAAACATACATATACCACCCTCCCCAATTGTTTCTTTTTGAATTGCTTATCCAATCTCTCTTCCCAATACTTTCTAACCTCCTCTGATTGATTCTTACAGTTATCATGCAATATTTTACATGCTCTACTAATTATTCCTTTTTAATGGCAGCTTCTTTTCCAGATTCTACTATTCTCCATTTCCATGTTGGCTTAGTTCTCAGAATGAATACTTTCTGCTACTTTATGAATATAACATTCTGTATGATTGTTGTTATTCTCCTTAAACATCTGCAACCAAAATCCCAGTATTTCCTTGTTTCTTGAGCATCTCCCTATTTCATCATCCCTTTCCACTTTGAGTTATAGGTTTCTGCTTGTGCTATGTATAGGAGCCTTAAGTGTGTAGCTCTGAAATACCCCTTCAAATTGCTTAATCCCAATCTGCCTTGTTCTATTAGAAGAATCAGTTTATCCCACTTGACTCTTACCATCTTCCCCTCCCAGATAAAATCCTTCAGCTATTTATTACTTGCTATCCACAACTTCTCCTCTGGTTGATAAAAATATGCCTGATCTGAGTATAAGACTAAAGGGACTAAACACATTTTAACTGCTTGTATCTTACTATCCATATCCATATAACATAACTTCCAATTTTTCCGTTTTTGTATTATCTTTTGTTTAGTCTCTTTCCACATACCCTTAGCTGCCACCACTGAATCACTTTCAATCCATACTTCTAAATACTTCCTTTTATCATGTCCCCATAAATATGGATATTGCTGAACCAATTTGTGTGTGGGTACATAATTTACCGCTATTGTCTTTGTTTTAGCTTCATTCATTTTGTATCCCGAAAAGATTTGAAACTGGCTCAAAATGTTCCATAACACTGTAATATCATTTTCTGGTTTTGTCAGGTATAAAATAATATCATCTGCAAAAAGAGTCAGTTTATCTTGGCTGCCATACCAATTAAATCCTTGAATTTCTGAGTCCCTTAAATTCTTTGCCAATGGTTCTAAATATAATGCAAATAACAAAGGGGAAAGAGATCACCCCTGCCTTGTTCCTCTGTTCAAGGAGAAATTATTAGAGAGGACCCCACCCACTTTAATTTTCACCCCTGATGCCTGATATATACTCCTAATCAACCTTATAATTTTATCAGGGAATGCAAATGCTTCCACTGCCCTGCTCATAAAGTCCCAGCTTACTCTGTTGAATGCTTTTTCTGCATCAAGACACAACAACAACAAGGGTATTTTCTTACATTCTGCTTCTCTCTGGAGCATCAGTATTCTGTTAATGTTGTCAAATGTTTCCCTCCCCTCCACAAAACCACATTGCTACATATCCATCAGTTTTGGCATCACTTTTGCTATTATTTTAGCCATTATATACTTAGAATCATGGTTTACAATTGAAATGGGCCTGTATGAAGCTGGATCTGATGGATCTTTACCTTCTCTAGGTATTATAGCTACCACCACTTTCTTCAGGATGTTGGTACTTCTCCTCTTAAAATACTGTTAAACAAAGCCTTCCAGCTCTTTATCATTTTTCCTTTCTAGCTTCCAAACTTCCACAGGAGTACCATCTGTTCCTGGTGACTTTCCTGTGGTTTGGTTATACATCACCATTTTTATCTCATCTCCTCCTATCCTGTTAGTAACTGAGCCTCATCTACCACTAACCTTGATTTCTATATTTCTCTGCATTATTCAAACTTTCATAGAATTATCAGTTTTTTTTCTAATACCTCTACAGGATGTCTTGTTAACTTCCTTGTTATAGGCTCCCTAAGCTTGGCAACAGCCCTTTCTACTTTCTGTCACCTAATGTGCTGTGCTAAAAGTTTTTGTAATTTAGAGCTATTATCAAAAAACAATCTTTCTAAACTCCTGCATATTACTGAGGTAATCCCCTATTTTCTGTTTTGCATTCTGCAGTTATTTCTGTTCTTGCTCTGTGAGATTGCACCTGTTCTGCAATAGTTTAGTATTTGTCAGTCCCTCTAAATAATTGTTGTTACTTCTTAACCATATCTCCCTTTCCTTTATTTTCACCTGACTTTTATAGCCCACTTTAATTTTATCCCACTCCATAGCTATATTTGCAGAAAAAAATTCAATGCTCTCTAAAAGCTCCTGATTAATTTCCATTATCCATTCTTTAAATTCCTCTCTTTTCAACAGATAGTGAGAAAGTGCCAGTGTCTCATTTTTATTTAATTATCCTGTGTTTTTATTTTAGTTATTATTGGCGCATGATCTGAAATAGTTATCGGGTACATGTCAAGAATTTCAATTGAATGCACGTGTTCCTGTGAAATGTAAATTCTGTCTAGCTTAGCCCAGTTTTTGTATCTTGGAGATTAACATGTAAATTCACTCTGAAGTCCTAATACTGAATTCACATCTCCAGTGCCAAATATTTTCATAAAGTTCTTCAAAAGTCTATCTTTTTTTGTTATACTTATAGGTTCATAGGTTCATACTAGGCTATCTGCCCTAGGGCATTTATAAGCCTAGCCAAAGTGTGTTTGGCTTTCGCCACCCATTTTAAATTAATTTTGCTATGCCCTTTTTCGAGGTTAGTATACTGTGCTTCTGTCTAACAGTGACACAGAAGTGATACCCGGGGTAAACCTACGATCTCCCATCCACTCATCAAGATTCCTCTTGAAGTGAGTCAATGAGGGACTCTGCCTAACCTGGACTGGGATTTTATTCCAGAGTGAAGGGAGCCTCTGGGTTATGAATTGTCCCTCCAGCATGTCCTATTTATTTCAGTGCTGAGGTTCAAGTCTCTCAAGCGCGTAGCTCGATGGGATTTGGATTTTCTGAGGTGCAGCATGTCCATTAATTCCGGGTTGGACGTGGCTTTATACGTCAGGCACAGATCGCCTCTGAGCAGGCGGTATGCCACTGAGTAGAGCTGGAGTTTCTTTAACCAGGCAGCATATGGCATCTGTTTGAGCCCTTTGATCCTCTTGGTGAGGTACTTTTGGGGTCTTTCCAGTTGCTGCAGGTGTCTGGTAAGGTACATCCTAAAAGGGGCATTGTACTCAATTATGGGCCTGATGAGGGATGAGTAAAGAGGCATGATGACCTCCCCTGATCTAGATGTGAATCCCTTCATGATTAGGTGGGCTATATAAAATGTTTTTCTAACCACTTTGGCCATGTGGTTGTCAAATGAGAGATTGCTATCAACTTGGGTCCCCAGGTCCCGAATTACTTCTTCTGTACTTAATGGATTACCACCTATGTGGTAATTTGTGGGCACTTTGTTTTGCCAGAGGGGATGACTATACACTTTTTGGCATTTAGCTTGAGGCCATGGCTCTAGCACCAGTTGTCTGTTTCTATGAGGCCCTTTTGGAGGATGCTTGTGTCGGCTGGAGAGTCGATTATGGTGCCCAGTTTGCAGTCATCTGCGAACTTGGTCAGCCACAGTCCTTCCGTGTTGGCCTGTACCTCTGAGAAATATATACCGAACAAGAGAGGTCCCAGGACTGAGCCTTGTGGGACGCCACTTGTAACTGGTTTGGAGTCTGACATGGCTCCAGCAATTCTAACCATGTGGGTTCTGTCCTTAAGCCAGTTTGCAACCCATCTAGTGACATAGGGGTTTATATTTAAGCTGGTGAGCTTATCTATAATGCCCGAGTGGGGTATTGTATCGAAGGCTTTTGCGAGGTCCAGGTAGGCTGTGTGGACCACCTTCCCCTCGTCAATGGCCTTGGTGACTGTTTCAAAGAAATCAACCAGGTTTAAGTGCCAGGATCTGCCCTTAACAAAGCCAAACTGGGTAGGATCCAGTGTCTTTAGGTCCCCAATATCTTTATTTATGAGGTCCATGATGATCTTTTCCATAGCTTTGCAGACCAAGCTAGTCAGGCTTATGGGGCGATGGTTACCAGGATCCGTTGAGGCACCACCTTTGTGGAGAGGGACCACTGTTGCTGTACGCCTACTCTTTGGGTACATATCCTGTAGTAAGGCTGAGATTGATCAGTAGTTTTATGTTTGGGTTTAGCTCTTCTTGGAATTCATGTAGGATGCAGCCCGGGACACCGTCTGGTCCCATTGATGCTGTGTTTTTTGCTTTGGAGAGGGCGGCTCTTACCTGAGCATCTGAGATGTCAGGGGGGCAGCACTCTGCTGGGATAGATATTTGTCCTTTTGGTGGGGAGGGGGGGAGAAGTTTGCGCTGAACCTGTCAGCTAGGATGTTAGCAATGTCTGTGGGTTCGGTGTATTTTTTGTCATTTTGGACTAATTCTGAGCATATCTGGGAATTCCCACCCAGGTTCCTAACATAACTAAAGAAAGCCTTGTGATTATCCTTAGTGTCCTGTGCAATTTTTCTCTTGAAGCTGGCCTTAGACGATTTTATGAGTGCCCGTAGTTTTTTGCTAATACTGATCAGAGATGCCTTCCCTTTTTGGGATTTTGCTCTATCATGTAGTAGCTTCCTCCTTCTATTGTATAGTTTGTTTATGGATGGGGTCCACCAGACAGGACGTCTGCCTTTGGAGGATTGGGTCTTGGTTTTATTTGGGATTGCATGATCCATGCATTCCTGAAGGTGTTCATAGAATGCGTTTATAAAGGATTCTGGGGTCTGGGCCGTATTTTCCACAGGCCCGGGGGCTTTGAAGGATTCCACCTCGGTTTTGAGGAGTGTGAAATTTGCTTTAGAGAAGTTTTTCACTGTGGTTTTCTGGGCAGGGGGTGGGGTCGGGATGTGAATATCCAGTGAGATTAGTTTATGGTCTGATCTTACCAGTAAGGGATACACTTCTGGTCTGGAGCATAGAGTCCCCATGTTGGTGATGATAAGGTCCAGTATGTTTTCCCCTCTTGTGGGAGTGGTAACAAGTTGTTCCATAGCATTTGAGTTTATAAATTCTAGGAACCTTTGGGCTAGGGTGTTGGAGCTAGAGTAATGCTCCCAGTCTATGTTTGGGTAGTTTAAGTCGCCCAATATAATGGTGTTTGGAGAGACCTTCATATTTTCCAGTGTTCTCAGGAAGGCTGAGTGGGGTTCCTGGGTTTGGGAGGGTGGTCTGTAGCAGGCTATAAACTGGAAGGCAGTTTTACCCACTGTTAGTTGCACATGGATAGTCTCTGATGCTTCGTGCTGTGCCACCAACCTGGAGGTGTGGGTATCTTTGACGAATATTGATACTCCCCCTCCTTTTGTGGTTCGGTCCAAGTTTTGGGGCCGAAAAGCATGGTATGAGGTATAACCTGGTAGTGCTGGGGTGCTCTCGGGAGCCTTGAACTAGGTTTCTGTTACTGCACAGATGTCGATGTTTTCCATGCTAAGGAGAGTTTTGAGTGTGTGCATCTTGAGGGTTAGACTTCTGGCGCTGAGTAGCATTACTCTTAGTTTCTTATTCCTTGTGATACCTATGGAGGTGGGTTTGTCTTTCTAGCCTTGCCTAAAAAAGGCACTATGGGGGTAGCAAGAGCTTTTGCCAATATCCGAAGTCCCTAGCGAAGCATCGTGGCTTGTCGAGCATGTCATCCCAGGCTGACAGGCATTGGATCCCCTTTGAATGACACCAATACTTAAGCCAATTGTTGAAATTGATCATCTTGTCTTCATATTGTGGCATCATTCTTGGTGAGGGTAAGATGCTACTCAAGGTCAGGGTCATACCAGCCTGGGCTACATGCTCAGAGAGCTCCTCTATGTATCTTTTCATGTAGTCCAGGGAGGTATGTCTCAGGTCATTCACACCAGCATGGACAATGACTGAGTCATATTTGTACTTGCCTTGGAGTGACCTGAGTGCTTGTGTTATGTAGCGGATCCTAGCGCCCGACAGGCAGCTCACCATGACCTTCTCCTTGTTCAGCCTGGTGAGCGGGACGTCAGTGTGCCTGATGATAGAGACACTTATTACAAGTGTATCAGGTGTGTTGTTTAGCCTTAAGGGCTGTGACTGTTCGGCATACTGGCTTTGTGAGCTATGTGTTGCACGTGTTTTGTTTTGCGGTAGTGGTTGCTTGGGTGTCTGCTTTGGAGGTCTCTGCTGCTTAGGCAGATTTTTATTTAGAGCCTCTGAGTATGTTTTTGTGTGTTTATGTGTTTGGTTTGCTGTCGTGGTAGGTCTATGTGAGACTGGAATAGTATAGTGAGTGTGGTTTCCTTCTCCTCCTGATTGGTTACGCCAGTACTGAGTTGAGAGAGCTTAGCCTCCAGTTTGGCTATATGGTTGCATCTCTCACATGTGTTGGAATTTGTTGGGAGGAGGAGAGGGTTGTCTGTGTACATGAGGCAGTTGTAACATTGCCTCAAGATTCCCAGATTCACCAGCTGGACCAGAGAGGAGACTGACAACTGACCTTTGGACATGCTAGAATAGTATTGGTAATTCCTTTATAATTGAAAAAAAGGGCCAATGGGGAACAAGGTACTCAAGGGGAGTTTGTGAGGGTGTAGTGCTTTTAATGTTTTAGTGCTGACTTATATAATTGCTTTAGTGAGCAAGTGCCAGGTAACTTAAATGCAATGTGTTACAGGTAACTTAAATGCAAAAATGACAAACAGTAACTTTCAAGTGAAACAAGGAAATAAGTACAGTAAGCAATGCAGATATCACTAGGGATCCACAGAAGTGCTGAAAAGCCGCATTTTAGGTGGAATTAGCGTTTCAGGGAAATAACAAGCAAACAAACAACTAGCATACAAACAAAGCTAGATTCAGCAGGCCTGGATCTAGTCTATGCTACAGCAAACAAGGTGTACCAATTTCAGTAAGAAACAGTTCAAATATGCAGGCACTATAAGCCTTTAACCAGAAATTCCCAGCTTAGAAGGGCAGGGCAGAGTCCAGCCCCTCCTCCCACTTTGACTTCTGGGTTCTCCTGACACATCTTCACTACTGCAGATCAAATTCCAATCCCCACCTATAAGTAATACTCCTTGTGAAAGCTGATTATTTCTCCCAGAATTTTCTTAAGCTACATTATTACCATTTTATGTGGAATATAAATACATGCCAATGTAATCCTTCCCCCTTGCCAGTAGTCCCTAGTAATAGAACTGTACCATTAATATCTTTTGTTTCCTCTTCTGTCACTATTGGAGCTCCTGTTGAAAAATGTCAGTACTACTCTTTTCCTTTGTCCTAGGTATTCCACTGAATAACCATCGTGAAAGCCTTTCATTGTCAAATTTACATGTTCATTTCTTTCCAAGTATGTCTCCTGTAGCATACCTATTTATAATCTACATTTTTAATATAGTTCACTACTCTTTCTTTTTTGTATTTATCTGTGAGACAATTGACATTTAAAGATTTTCTAGAAATCATCATTTTATTAAAATGTTATTATTCCAACCTTTTATGTATAACAGCTTTTTTGTTAAATGCATAGTTCCAGCATTTGTGTTACATGCACACACTGTTTGGCAGGTTGAACTTTTTTAGAGTTGTTTTTTGTCATATCCATTTGAGCTTATGTCACATCTTATATTTTTTTGTTTAATTGAAAACCCTCAAACAAAAAACAAAAAAAAAACACCCCCCCAAATGCCCCCTAAAACCTATTAACTTAATACTAGCACAAAAAGACTATGTACATCTTCAAATATTGAAGTTTTACCCAACTAATAGGGACAGATGTTCAAAACTGACAGCCACACGCACATACTTGAGTTAACTTATAAAAAAGGTTATCCATGCTAAGACACATGATGCAGCCTGTGCTTCTACTAAGTGCTGTCTGATTTCGTCTTATCTTTATAGCACTCCCAGTTGGGAAAACACCTGAATGCTTTCAGAGAAAATTATCTCCTTATCTCCTGGCCAATTTCTCTTTTTTTCTAGCTAATTTCTCTTTATCAGATTGTAGCCAATTTCTCTTTATCTGATTGTCTCCATTGATGAATGAGGACCAGATCCAGAATTGCTACTAAGCATACTTTTATTTGCTAGAAAAGCCTTATAACATTCAATATTCTTTTTCATTTACTGGATTTTCTTAAAATTTGTTACTAGATCAATCTAAGTACATTAATCCAGTCATTCCCCCAAGTAAGAATGAGAAAAAGCACATTAATTCATTGATTTTTCTTTTGTCATGCTCTTTTAAGTAGATTTTTTTTATATTGCAGTGCCTACATTTCTTAAAAGTGAACAAGGAGAAAGAGACAAGAAGGGAGAAAGAAAACAAAAACAGGAGCACCTGTTTACAATAGTATCCCCATTACACGTAAAGACGTCTGAGAAAACTTTACTTTATAGCATGCAAAGAAAATCATACTCTATAAAAATAGTACTATTAAGAAAGTGTGTTTTACATAACAGTTAACTTTCTCCCTCCTGTTCCCCTTTCCTATGTATTTTTCCGAACATTAGTGGAATAAAGTAGGGCATATACTTTAAAGTCCGCCACAAGTCCAACAAAGTCCAATATTTCCAGATTTTCTAGTTCTGTCATATTTCACAAATATAATTATTGCTTTCTAATCCTACATTTGTCATTTTCCAAGTTACTGGTTTTATTCCTGTTCATCTCTCTCCCAAATCCTGCCTCTGCTTTATTTCTAATGTACTCTAGATTCTTCTAGTCAACTCTCTTGCTCCCTTCCTTCTCTTCAGCATCTTCCATTGAAACATTGAAAAAGGTTTCACTGGCACAGTCTCTCTGTGGTCTTTATTACCAAAAAAACAAGAAGCAGAATGTCCTTTTGTTTCACAGCTCACTTTTTGTTGGAAAAACTTTTGTATTTCCTCCTTAGCATGTACTTCATCAAAAAATGATTTTGTCTCTCCAGGGAAGAATATTTTAAAGACAGCTGGGTACAGCCATTTGAATCTCATGCCTGCTTCTCAACAGTCTCTGAATAGTGGAATAAATGTACTCCTCTTCTGTCTGGTGTATAGTGAGTAAGTATTCTCCACAAACACTCTGCTGTCTCCCACTTTTAGTACTTTGTCCTTCTGCCACCATTTTGTCAAAATCAACTCCTTCTGCTGGTAGGAAAGGTTTAGGTTGCTTTCTCACAGCCAGGTTTAGAGCATATTCACAATGTGCCCTTTCAATTAACATCTCCTGCTGTGGAATACTAGTTCAACTGCTTATTTGTGCTTTCATAAAATGAATACAGTCTGTTTTTTTTCAGCTTCCCTTTCACTGAAAATCTTAGTTTTTTTCCCTACATGCTCTGTCTTCTAATTCTATTATTTTTTGAAACATCTCTTCTTGAGCAGTCTCATATTCATCCAGCCTTTTCTTAATTTCACCCTCTGATTTTTGCATTTTTATCACATTGTCTGAATATCTGTTTAAAGATTCTTCCATTTTTTTCCAGCCTTTTGTTGTTTGAGTTGATATACTCCATCAGTGTTTTGTTTATTTTAACCAGGTCTGAGTGCAGTTGACTTATGCTTTACTCTAAGTTACTGGGTGCCATGCCTGGTAATTGCACTATTTTTTAATGAACAGCTGTTTTTCCTCACCTTTTGTAGCTGATTTTCCTTCAGATCCTCTGCAGTTTCTTTTTTCTTGGCATCCAGGCAGTGCACTTACTAGCCAGTTATTGAAATTTACCCAGAAACACAAAAGTCCACTGACCTCTGCTGAGTTTCTGTCTTCACACTAGGAGAGATAGAATTAAGCTGTTACTCAATGTACAGCCATCTTGGAAGTCCCCTATACCTTGTGCTTAACTTTACATATAAATTGAGCCACACAGAAGGATGTCTTCACTATTGTAGCTACCTGGTGGTCAAAGTTAGATTCCTATCTATCTGTGCTTCTAGGTCCCTCACCACTGGGTTGACTTTTAGTTGTGTGCTATCAGTATTATAATTTTCAGGGATATCTAATTTACAGAAGGGTATAATTATGCATTTTTTGCATTTAGTCTCAGACCATGGTTTTAGCACCAGTCATTTGTCATTTTTAGGCCTGTTTGTAGGATGTCAGCATCATTTGTGGATTCAATGATTGTTACCAGCTTACAGTCGGTGGCAAGCTTGGTGAGCCACAGGCCTCCAACATTGACCTTCAAGTATATTACCAAAGAGGATGGGTCCCAACACTGAGCCCTGTGGGATACCACTAGTAACAGGTTTCTTATCAGAAGTGGATTCACCTATGTACACAACATGTGTCCTGTCAGTGAGCCATTTGGCTATCCATTTGACAATACAGGGGTTTATACCTACTTCAGTATGTTTATCTATGATCCCTGAATGTAAGATTGTGGGGAAAGCTTTGCCCAGGTTTAGATACGTGGCATGTACCATTTTACCTTTATCCATGGATCTGGTGACTTTGTCAAAGAACTCCACCAGATTGTGCAGGCAAGACCTCCCTTTAACAAAGTCATATTGTATCTGGTCTAGTGTTTGGAGAGTTCCTATGTCATTATTGATCAGGTCTATGATAATTCTCTCTATGAACATTCAGATAAGACTAATCAAGCAAATGGATCTATAGTTCCGTGGGTCAGCTGATGGGCCCCCTTGTGCAGAGGGATGACTGTTCCAGTCCTCCATTCCTCTGGGACAAAACCAGTCTGGAGGCTGTGGTTAAAGATGGTTTCTAGTGGCCCTGATAGATTCTGTTTTAGCTATTTAAGCAGCATCCTGGAATGATGTCAGGACCCATGGAGGCTGTGTTTTTGGCTTTAGCAAGTGCAGTGAGGATCTGTTCTGTTGTAATGACCAGTAGGGGCATGGTTACTGGTATTTCTGTGTGGTAGGAGGTGATGGTGGGCAAAGAAATTTCAACTGAACTTGTTGGCCAGTAGGTTTGCTATAGTTGCAGGATGTGTGTAAGTGTTGCTGTTCATGATTAATTTGGTACATTGCTGAGCATTTCTCTGAGGTTACAAACATAATTACAAAAAGACTTATGGTTATCTTTCACCTGGGAGGCTATCTTTGTCTCATAGTTTGCTTTGGCAGATTTGACTGGTTCCTTTATTTGTTTTATTAGACTGGCGAGTATTGTTTTGTCTATTCTTTCTTGGCCTAGGAGAGGATTTTCTTCCCTTTGATGAATAGCCTATTTATGGTAGGGGTCTACCAGTTTGGTTTATTTTTGCCAGTAATCATAAGTTTGACTTGGACAGATACTGTCTCCTCCATGCAGCTATGAATGTTGTTGTACAGTGCTTTTGTGTACAGCTCAGAGTAGGCCTCAGTGTCATCCAGGTTCTGAGGGGCTTGGAAGTTTAGTTACCTGTCACTTAGTTTGAGGTAACAAGCCTTAGCAAAGTTCTTAATGAGTTTGGAGTTGATGAGGGTTCTAGGTTAGCTTTAATAAAAAAAGAGATAATTTTGTGGTCAGATCTTACCAGGGAGGAGTTAATTCAAGGGAGAGAGCAGCATCCCCCCTGAGTTCATGAGTACTAGGTCTAAGATATTTGTACCTCTATTTGAGGAGCTAACTAGTTGCTCCAGGGTGTTTGCTTTGATGAAGTCCAAAAACCTCTGAGCAAATGAATTATGGGTCATATAAGTCTCCTAGTATATGAAGGGGTAGTTGAAGTTACCCATAAGTATGGTGTTAAGCTGAATATTAAGAGATTCCAGTAGGTTTAGCTAGGAGGTGTAATTTTCCAGACTCATGTTAGGGGATCTTTAGTTAGCAAGGATACAAGAGGGGGTTGCAGCTGGGGTTAGTTAGGTATGGAGCAGCTCAAGTGAATCATGTTGCTGGACAAGTCTAGCAGTGTACTTGTCCTTTTTGAACACTAAGACACCTCCTTCCTTTGTTTTATCCTGAGCCGAGGGGGATCGAAATGTATGAAAGGCATTATAGCCTTTGACAGCTGGGTGCTTTTCATGGTTCTGAACCATGTTTATGTGACTACACATATGTCTGCATTTTTCAGGGTATGGAGTGCTTCCAGGGAGTGCTCGCTCCTAGCATTGAGGAGCAGTGCCTGTAGGTAGTCATGAATGATTTTTGTTCTGTTTTTAGGGTTTAACAACTTGGCACAGCCTAAAAAAGGCACTATGGGAATAGATAAAGTTTTTGTCAGTATCCAGAAGCCACATGATGACAAGTGCAAACCATCTCTGGCAAAGCATCCTGGTTTGTCAATCATTTTTCCCCAGAGAGATAGATATTGGATCACCTTGTTACACCAGAAACTAAACCAATTGTTGAAGTGAATCATTTTTTGCAGGTACTGCGGTATCATCACTGGTGAAGGTAGGATGCTATTCAAGACTAGATTCATACCTACCTGGGACACGTATTCAGAGAGGTCCATCATGCCTCTCTTCATATAGTCCAGTGAGGTATGCCTTAGGTCATTTAGTCCCACATGGACTATGACCATGTCATATTGGTACGTGTGGTTTAAAGACCAAAGTGCATGGATGATTTGGTGGCTCCTAGTTCCAGACAGACATCTCACTGTGATCTTCTTGTTTAGCCTGGTAAGGGGAAGATCAGTATATCTTACAATGGAATCCCCAGTAACTAGAATGTTTGACTGTGTGATTTGTTGCCTTATGGGCTTGGAAGCAGGACTACTATGATTTCAGAGTTATGTGTTATGCTGTGCTGTCTTTTCAGAGTGTGCGTGGGGCAACTGAGAGATGATTTTAGGAAGTTTGGGTAGACTGCAAGTTAGTACCTCCGCATATATGGGTCTATGTGTTTGTTCCTTAGTGTTGGTAGTGAGTGCTTTGGGTGTAACTCTGGCAACATGGTGTGCATTTATCATGTGTGTATGTGGGAACTTTGCCTCCAATGACTTTGTGTATCTACATCTCTCACATACTTTGTGTGTTCTAAAATTAAATGGTTGTCAGTGAACATGAGGCAGTTACTACACTGCCTCAGGATACACATATGCACCATGCCAGAAGCAGAGATGACAGGGAAGCACCTATCCATTATATCAGATCATTTGCAGAAAGGAAGGAGTAGGGGAGAATAACTTAAAGTCTAAGTGAGAGTGTTTAGTAATATACCATAGGATGACCTGCAGTGGTGCTGCCCTATGCGCCAACTGTTAGTACTTCAAGTGGCTATGAACAGTGGGAGACTATGGAGATAGTTTCCTATAGAGAATTTTAAACTGGAGAGGTTTGCTTATATACAAGATATAAACACAATAAACATTCCACCAGCGTGAGGTTTTTATACCAGCAGGATGAAAGACTTTTGCACAGTTAACCCCTCAGGCCAATCAATTAAACACACAATAAGCCTTCCACAAGCAGTTCCCAACTCAGATAGGTTGAATCAGCCTATGCTCCTACCAGAGTGCAGAATAAAACCCTCTGAATGTAAAACAAACTGGTTTGAAGCTCGAGTGCAGTTACAAATGTTTTACAACAAAAGAACTCCTGCAGTATCAGGAATCCTTGGAAATAAGTTCACGAACCTTGAGAAATGTTTACAAATACAGAAGAAATTGCACAAATGTAGGAGAACTTCTACAAACACATAAAGCTTTGCAAAACTTAGAAAACTTTGCAAAACTTAGAAATATTTAAATAAGTGAAGAAACGTTGGGCCACTTGTAAAAAGAAGCAACAGAGGAAATGTGAAAATATAAAGCACAAACCCAGAGATTTTTCAAAGGTATAAAAAGAAACATGGACATAGTAAAGAAAAAGAGATCTGATATGGTGCAATAATTACGCAAAGGAGAAAGCCAAATTAGTCAATACAAAAAAGCAGCTCCAAAGATATTTGAAGAGAAATACAGGCAAAGGCACCCAGATATGGAAAATTTTGCAATACAAAAAATAAGAAAACAAAGGATGAACATAGAATAGAGGATTATTAAGGTGGAAGTTAAACAAATAGAAACTAAAGATTCAATGTTCATCCGATTTGACCATGGGTTATCAGATCCATTTGGATTCAACCTTGGCACTGACTCTGAAGCTTCTCAGTTCCAAGGCTCTGACTCCTCTCCTACCCATAATTCCCCCTTCATCTTATGAGAGTACTTCAGTAAGCAGTATCCTTTGTGTGGTATTTCCTTTTTTGTACTCCTTCCACTACCAAGAAATTTATCTCTCCAGTTACTTAGGCTTAGGGTGTTTTTGATAGTATTTTCAGACAGAGTTAGCTTTTGGTTAGAGTAGGCAGTTAGGTTCATTAGTTGCTAAGAGAGTTTGTTACACTAATGTGTGTTTTTCCTATTATAGATGTAAGTGCAGTATATTATAGATATTAGTATGCTGCGTGTATTTTCTATTTCACCTGTTAGTGATATCTTAAGTAGAATTTTCCTGCTGTTAACATAATTTTGCATAGTAGTGATAGTCTTTGACAAAAGAATATCAGACAGCCAGGGGTTTAGAAAGTTTTCAGACTGTAGACACTATCCTCCCAGGATCCACATATGTTGTGTCTTTTGGTTGGCTGCTGTCCACCTCGATACACAGTGTCAAGCTTGTGCCTCCTTCAGTTTTAGGGCACTCTACACTGGAATGAAAAAAACTCATATTCAAGGGCCTTCCCCATCCACAGAGTCTGCAATTCCTACTTCTTCTATCTCCTCCACTGCCTCTTCTTCAGCCAACAAGCAGGATAAGAGATCCAAAGACAAGCAGAAAGAAAAAGAGAAGGAAAAGATAAAAAAAAAATAAAAAGGATAAACTGGATCCTGATAAGTCGAGGAAACATTCCCCAGATCTGATGTGGCTGTCCAGGCTGCATCAGAAATATCCTCAATGCTCAAAGCTGACAGTTTTTCCACAACCATCAGTTTCTCAGGTCTGTACCTCATCGTCTTGGTCACTTTTATCTCTCTGGACCTAGTGAGTCCAAGGTTGCACTCTCCTATACTCCAGAAGCTGAGGTATTTGAGATCACCTTCAGTGGTTTCTTCTACCTAGTCATCCAGAAGCCTAGCTGAACAAGATGTTGACAGGATAATGAGGACGTTTTTTAGAATGCAGATACAGCTTGGGATTCTCTCGGTGCCTTCCACTGGGATTGTACCAAGTCTTGGTTCAGCTACCCCTCCTTTGCCTTCTCTGGTCCCAGTCCACCACTCTGACAGAATCCCTTCCTCTCTTGACTTCAGTATGTTTGCTTCCTGGAAGAGATCCCATGCAAAAGCTTCGGTGTCAGAGTTCAAGGGGATGGGTCAACACCAAAGTTGTCAGAGCTGGCCCTTCCCCTAGGGGCCTCAGCACTTGATAGATCAGCTTCAAGATACACTTCAGGGTCAAGGTCCCTCAGCTCCAAGGTATCTGTTCTGTCTGAGGATAGGAGGAAGCCTACAGAGCCGATAGTGACTTTGGCCTTCAATCTTTTTGAAAGGATCCTATCACTGTCAAGGAAAAAGGCTCTCCCATCTAGCTCAGTTCCCTCTGAAACCCAGCAGGATTCTGCTATTATTTCCCATCACTATGTCAGACAGGACAGTCAGTAACATGGGCTTCTCAGGCTACATTCTACATTAGCTTCCACTCTGATTCAGAACCTTCTGATTTCCCACAGGAACCGGTTCATAAGAAACAGACATGCAAGTGTAAGCACTTAGACTCATCTCCAGAGTCTCTCACTGAACACATGGACTTGGATGAAGGTGAAGGCTTCTCTAGATTTCCCTTGAAAGATGTCATCTTAGGTGAGTTCCTTGAATTGATGAAGCAGTGAGAGGGGGATAGTCCACCAAAAATCCTTCATGAGATGTGGCTGTGTTCCTGGAAACGTTTGGTTCCAGCTCAACAAAGTCCTGGGTGGTACCACCTTTTGACCTTCCTCATTGACCTCATGGCCCAGTTGGCATGGAAAGACCCTGACATGGTGGAACTTATTCCCAAAAATGTGACATGATATTGGCAGCACCAAAGGAAAGGAAACATTGGAGCAAAGGTCCACCGGTGGATGCAATGGTGGTAGAGGCAGCCACTAAAAAGGAACTGTCAGAAGAAATTTCCTTCAGCCATCTCCTTAACAGGGAGTCTAGAGCAATGGACCATTTTGGGAAATGGATATAAACTTCAGCAACCTTCACTCATAGAGTGCTGAACTATTTGGCCCAAGTTACTAGATTTCAGATAGACCTGAACAAAGAGCTTTCCAAGTCTCTTTTGGGTAACCTGTCTGTGGATGTTCAGAAGACCATGGGCAACCATCTTTCTACCCTTAAGTCTACTTCCAACATAGCCATGTGACTGCTTTCTAATGGAGCTGATGGCACAGCTAGTGCAGCAGGTAGTTGCATCACCATGCATCTGCATGCCTGTACGCATTTCTATGATTTTGCAGGGAGCTTTAAAATGTCCTTCATCAATGCCCCTTTGATAGCTTCACTCTATTTGGGCAAAGGTAAAAGACACACTAACTAGGAGTCAGCAAAATGGTAAGACTGTCTCTGAAGTGGGAATCTGTTTCTACACTCCTCAGATGACCTTTTTTAGAAACGTCCAGAAACGGCAAATTGCACCGGTAGTAAGGGTTGAACAAAATGTCATTATTAAACTGAAATAAAAGGATTAAAATGTTAAGCACTTTCATCTACAATGTATTAGACTTCATCAGACCTTTTTTAGAAATCAAAGGACTGGAAAGAAAATGTGGTCATATAAGTCAGACAGCTCTTATCATGACATCCATGAGGATAAACCTTCTCATAGCAGAGGAGGAGGAAACTACAATGGACATCACCCTAAAGGCAGATTCAGACTGCACAACCAGGGCTTTTGTGATCCCTTCAGCACCCCTGAATAGTTGTCTGACTGTTGCAATGTGGAGGCAGTTGGGTGCACTTATCCATGCACCCACAAGCCTGGCAGAATATAATAACAGATTCTAGGGTGCTAAACATAATTTCCATTGGTTATTCAATTCTCTTTTCCTTTCCTCAAAAAAATGAAGAAAGTTCCTGATGTTCCATCCAGTCAATGGGAACTCATAGCAGCAGAAGGTTCCAAGCTGCAAAGAAAAAGAGTCATCCAACTGTTCCCCAAAGACCAATTAGAGTCCGAGGTCTAGTCCAGGTTCAGGTCCCAAGAAAACAGGAGACCTCAGACTCATTTTGGACACTAGTCATTTAAACCAATTTGTGAAACACACAAAATTCCAAATGCTCACAATTCACTCCATGTTGCCTGTACTGAGGAAGCGTGATTGGATGTGTTCCATATATCTCCAGGATGCATACTATTATACAAAGACAGAGAAGCATTCAAGGGGATTCCTCTGTTTCTGGGTGGAAGCCAATCATTATCAATTCAGAGCCTGCCTTTTGGTCTCACAACAGCCCCCAGGGTGTTTACCAATATGATGGCAGTGGTGGCAATGCATCTTCGCCTGCTAGAGATCCAGGTGTTCCCGTATCTCAATGACTGGCTCCTAACCTCTACCTCCAATGCTCTGCTATTGAATCATCTGGACTTTCTGCTCCATCTGAAGCAAGATCTAAGGATCACAATTAACCTAGCCAAAAATCATCTTATCCTGACTCAACAGATAGAATTTATTGGATGTCACCTGGATTCAAATTTACAGATCATCAAACTTCCCCACCCCAGAGTGCTTCCCTGTGCCTCACAGCCATGTAAATACTCCATCACCCTTCTCCTCCAGCAAGATGAATTCTTCATCTTTTAGGTCTAATGGCTTCTACAGTCCTAATGGTTCCACTAGCCAGATTCTATACAAGAGTGCTTTTCTGGCAGTGCAATGGTCTGAAAATATTCATCCCCTACATACAAAAATTCATCTCACCCAAATGAGCAAACAACACATTTCCTATTGGATAAAATCACCTTCAGTGACAGTAGGGTGTCCATTCCATATGATCCACTTATGGCTGTAGTAACCATGGACACGTCCATTCTAAGGTGAGGGAGAATTTTGAAGGGAAGACAGTCTAGGTACTTGGTCACACTCAAAGGTCAGTCTTCACATCAATATCTTGAAGATGAGGGCAGTCCTCCTGGCATTGCAGGCATTTCAGGATGTCCTTCCCAAGTGTGTGATTTCTGTACAATCAGACAGCATGTCGGTAGTCTAGTACATCAACAAACAGGGAGGAACACACTCATATCCCCTATATCAAGAGGCCATGAGAGTTTGGCAATGGGTGATATATTCTCATTGCTTTCTGATTGCAATGCATATGCCAGGGACGTCCAGTGTGCTAGCAGACAAATTCAGCAGAACTATCTTAATGCCTCATGAGTGGTCCCTCAATCCAACAGTAACAACCTTGATTTTTCAGGTCTGGGGCCAGCCTTGCATCTTATCTCAACAACAATTGCAGCAGTTACTTTTCCTCAATACCTCTACAGAGACAGTCACCAAGGGATGCTTTAGTCCACAACTTCCCCCAGGTCTCCTCTATGTCTTTCCTCCATTGCCCTTAATTAACAAATTCATACACAAAGCAAGAATGTGCAAGGCCACAGTAATTCTCATTGGTCCCTTCTGGCCCTGACAAATATGGCTTCCCTTCCTGTGGCCTCTACTAGTACATTCACCATGGATTTTGGATCAGTATCCATATCTATTAACACACCCATCCAGATTGCCTTCTCCAGACCAGAGATGCCTGAAATTAACTGCTTGGTTCCTGCAGTTCTGACCATAGTCAGAGATGCCAGACTGCCAACGTCAGTTGTTCAGATCATATCAGCTTCTCAAAAACAATGTGCTAAGAAGAGCTACCATAGCAAATGGAAGCCATTTTCCATTGGGCTATGTCAAAAGATTTAGACCCCTTCTCAGCTCTTATTATTTCCATATTAGAATTTTTGTCTGAAATTTTCCACTGTGGCTGTATTTATTCCACTATCTCAAGTTTCTACATAGGGCAGAATAACAATTCTGTTGCTTCCTTAAAAGTTTCTAAAACCTTTTTGAAAGGAACTTTTCTCTTACAACCACCTATCAGATATCCAACACCCCACCCCCAGGATATTACTATCATAATACAAGCATTAAGTCCACCACCTTTTAAACCAGCAGCATCAGTTGATTTGAAGTTCTCTGCTGGAAAACAATTTTTCTTGTGTATGCTATATCAGCCAGATCAATTTCAGAGATGCAAGCTCTTTCCAGTAAACCTCCTTATATGGTATTTTATAAACACAAGAGTTTCCTTGAGAAATAGCGCATCCTTCCTTCTTAAAGTGCATCTGAGACTAATCTAAATCAGTCTATAAACCTACCAGTCTTTTTCCCCAAAATTTCAAACAAAAGTGAATAAATTTCACATATGCTGGATGTTCACCATCACCTTAGGTTCTGTCTTCACTGGACCAAACAATTAAGAAAGTGTGACCATTTGCTTGTTGCCTTCTCAAAGCCTATATCAGGCAAAACAGTTGCTAAGATTACTCGTCTCAGATGGTTATATCATTGCATTTTTTTATACAATAAAAAAGACTAGTCTCAACAATCTAAACCTAAGGCTCATTCCACAAGGCCAATGGCCACTCCAGCAGCATTTTCAAGGAGATTACCTATTAATGAAATTTGTGCTGCAGCAACTTGGTCAACAGTTCACACTTTTGTACCTCATTATAAACTGGATGCACAGTCCAGATCATGTTCTTCCTTTGAATCCACCATTCTCAGGACATTCTTCCTTGATACCACCCAGGTAAGAACAGCTTGGGAATCTGTCCCATAATTGAACTGGAGGAAAATAGGCAACACTGGATACAAAAGTTATGTACTTACCATAATGACAGATTCATCTTATTTTTGTCCAGTTCAACCTCTGTCTCTCATGCCCCCTTCCAAATTGACACAATCGGGCTTCTGGTGATCGGGTAATTTCCTGCACACCCTATCTGCGAACAGTCCTTTTTACCTGTATGTTAGTCTTAATCTTGAATGTAATTCTTATGATTTATTTATGGGGGTAAACATGATTTGAGGTACTAAGGTATAGAGAAGGAAATTGTGGGTGGGAGAGGAGTCAGAACCCTGGTACCGAGAAGCTTCAGAGTTGATGCCATGGCCAGATCCTACCACCCATGGTTGAACCGGATGAAAATCAGACAACATGGATCTATCATTATGGTAAGTACATAACTTTCATTCATGGATTACCTGTGGAGCGAAGGATTTAGCATAAAAAAATCGAACACAAGTAATGTCCCAGCATGATGGGACAATGTGTACCCAAATTAAAGAGAAACAGGTATAGCAGGAGACATCTAAAGAAGAAATATGGACATAAAAAAGAAAAAAGAGATTTGATAACGTGCAATATTTATGCAAATGAGAAAACAAAACTAATGAATACAAAAAAGATGCAGTAAAGATAGTTGAAGAGAAATGCAGGCAAAGGAACCCAGACAGAAAATTTCACAATACAAAAAATAAGAAAACAAATGGGGGAAGTAGAAAGAAAATTAGTAATGGAAAAGTTAAAGAAATAGAAATTGACATTATGGCTTACCTGCAAAGTGAAGGATGTTGTGTAGAAAATCCAGCACAGTTCATGTCACAGCATGATGGAACAATGAGTCCCCAAACTAAGGAGAAATAGGTGGAACAGGAGGCATCTGTTGGTTTGCCACACAATGATACTCTGGAACCTTCAGTAGGGAACCAGTACAAATGTTCACTTGGAGTTGCATTGCAATGGAAGGAGCAGGAAACAGTGGAAACTCTGATGCAGGGAATGTTGTGGAGTGATAGGCCAATGAGTTCACATATAATGGAGCAGCAGATGATGCAGAATGCATCTGAAGAGGATATGTCGCAGGAAGATGTTCTGGGACTTTGTGTAGAATGTCTGCTTGAAACAGATAGCAAAGAAAGTGCTTGCAGTTTAGAAGAAAATGCTCTAAGGGAAGAGTTGCCTTGATTTAAAAAAGGTGGATAGACATATTAAGATGAATGAAGGAAATAGATTACAGAAAGTAAATAATACCAAAAATGTGAGAAGTCTGATAAAACAGATAAATACCATAATCAAGACTATTAACAGAAAGTCATGTGATATTAAAAAGTAAATAGAATACTGTGCATTTAAATTAATAACATATAGTCTTACCATAAAAATACTGAGAAATAAGGGAAAGGAAGAGAAGAAATAAAATATCATCATGAAATCATCAAATAGAGAAAACTATAAAGCAATTAAGACAAGAAGTGTTATTGTTAGAAGAATATAGATGAGGAAAAAGATCAACAAAAGTACTTTGAAAAATAGACATGGTAAATCCGTATTGATGATCCCCCCAAAATCTTTAAACATATCTCTCAACTGTCCAGATTTTCACAGAATGTCCAGATTTTTGGCTCATGTTTTTGGTCTGTTCCTGATAACATTTCTGTTTTTTTTTTTTGGCAAATCACTGGAATGATATGAGGTTTGAAGTCACTGAATAATAACATATATCTGAATTTCAAATTTCAGATCCTATAGAAAATGTATGTGAAAACAAACCGTGTTACTCTAGCAACTTTCTAAATTTATAAAAGCAATATTTAAAATATGTCCCTATTTTTAGACCTTTGTCCCCCCATTTTGTCAGGCTTTGTCCAGATTTCTTGCACTAAGAGGTTGAGAGGTATGTCTTTATAGAGAAATGGGAAACAAAGCAAAAGGAATAGAAGCACAATTAGAAAAGAAGAAAGAAGCACATTTTGGAGAAATATTTATGAAGACCCTGTGGAACATAATAAATTTGCTGAATGGGTAGAAAGAACAGTAACGAGTTCAAAAGTACAAGATATGAAATGGGATGAATAACGGCCAGAGAAACTGAAGCAAAATTAAAAAAAGCTCCTAAATGGAAAACTCCAGGCCCAGATGCAGTACCAAACTTCTGGCTTAAGGGTATGTTCATCTTTACACAAAGACTTTTCATCTTTACACAAAGATTTAGCCCTAAGTAAATATTACATGTGCATCGGAGCAGACACAAACTTGGTTAACAATATGAAAAATGATACTCCCCCTTACAACTGAACCTGTAAGCCATCCTAAAAATTATAGACCAATGACTTGCTTTCTGATGATGCACAAACTATATACTGGAAGTGATGCAGACAGGGTTTGTAGTTATTTAGAAAAAAAATCAATCATTGCAATATAACAAAACATTAACAAAATGAATTCCTGTGGAAGAAAGGATCATTTGTTGCTAAATAAAGCCATAACAAGGAATTGTAAAAAGGGGAAGAATCTAAGTATAGCATGGATAGGTTACAAAAAAGCACTTGACAATATCCCACATTCATGGATGAAGGAGTGCTTACATATGTACAAGATACATCCTACATTGATCAGTTACATTACAGCAACCATGAAACAGTGAACAACCCACTTTTCAGTTAAGCTATGACACAAGACAAATTATTATCCCAGGGATAAATTTCAAAATGGGATATTCCAGGGTGATTCTTTGTCATTGCTGTTGTTTTGTCTTGTCTTTAACCCATTAAACTGTTTACTTAACACATTAGTTCATAGTTGCAATTTGGGTTCCAAAAAAAAAACTTGCTTAAAGACTTCTCATCTACTTTTTGTGGATGACTCAAAATTGTACAGTTTAGCAGATGAGTTAAAAGCACAACTTCAAGGAGTTAAAACTTTCTCAGATGATATAAGAATGACATTTGGTCTAGATAAATGTGCAAAAGCAATGTTTAAAGCAGGAAAGCTGCAGTAACAAGAAAATATCAGTCTGGGATAGGAATGTGATATGAAAGAATTTGAGTAAGGCGGTGAGTATAAATATTTGTAAATTGATGAAGGATCAGCAAATAAAACATGAACAAATGTGAATAAAAGTAAGGAATATTTCAGAAGACTAAAATTAATATTGAAAATGGCCTTGACATCTAGGAATAAAGTCCAAGCTATAAACCAATTTGTTCTTCTTGTTCTAACTTACAGTTTTGGAGTGACTGACCGGCCCTAAAAGGTATTGGATAAGTTGAACAGGAAAACAAGAAAAGTACTTCACACTTATCAAATGATATATAAAAATCAGTGCATACCAAAATCATATATTTCTCACTCTGAAAGAGGTAAGGGGCTCATCAAAACTGATTACTTGTATAGATCTGCAGTTATGGGACTACATACATATCTGCTGGCTCAATCAGATTTAAACATAGTGAAAGTTTTAAAGCATGAGGAGAGGAAGTCTAAGATGACCTCTCTGTTTAATTTAGCAAAAGCATTCCCATGTCAAACAGAAATAGAAAGTTAACCAGAAGACAAAAATCAATCAGCAGATGAATGTGCCAAAAAACAAAAGAAAGAATATAAGGAGGAGGATCAGTTAAGAAAGAAATATGGAAAAGGCATAGATATTATATCAATTACAGAGATCTCCTGACACAACCTCATGATGCAGGAATGGTTAACGAGAGGTAACTTGAAACCAAAAGATGAAATGTTAATAATGGCAACCCAGGATAGTGGACTACTTCCACACTGATTTACAAAGATCAATGAATATGTGGCAGAAACAGGCAGAAACAGATAAATGAAGGTTATGTAAAAAATAACTAGAAACATTCACATATCTTGTTGCTGGGTGCAATACACTCATGATAGAGGGCCTGTACACTGAAAGGTATAATAGTATGGCAAGACTGTTGCAATGGAGATTATGCAAACACTATAACATAGAAGTAGCTGTGAAACACAGGAAACATGAACCACAAAGTATTCTAGAAAATGATATAGCTTAGATCACACGGGATCACCCATTACCAACAGTTAAAAAAAAATAAATGCAACAAAACCAGATATAGTGGACCATAAAAAAACAAAATTAGCATTGGTCACTGAAATTGCTTCACCTAGTGTTTACAGCATCTTACATACAAAGTGATATAAAGACATAAAATACCAGGATTTGCAGATACAAATGAGAGCAATGTAGGAGAAAGATACCCAGACAGTTCCAATAGTAGTAGGAGCAATGGGCCTAAAAAAAGGAATTTATAGTTGTACTTAGGTATGCTACCAATACCTGTAACTCTGTATGAATTGCAGGAGGAGTCACTTCTGGGCACATTGCAGATGCTGCAAAGACACTTTTGGCTAACATCAAAGATTGCAACGATACTAACTTCATGCACTTTATACCCTGACTTAGGAATGGAGTCCATTCCTCATGGTATTAATAACCCAAAAACTTGAAGAAATTAAAGATAGTAAAGAAGGAATTCATAGCTTGGTAAGAGACGAAGTTGCCGGGTCATTAATGGAGTTCGATAGGTTCATAGGTTGGTACTAGGCTATTGGCCCTAGGGCCTATACAAGCCTAGCCATAACAATTCCCTGGCTATTTCTTCCCACACTATTTACTTCCCTGGACCCCTGTCTAGCAGGGTGACTGATGTGATCCCCGAGGTGAATTTCCTTTCTGCCATCCAATTGTCAAGGTTCATTTTGAAGAGGGCCAAAGAGGCGCTCTGCTTGACATGTATGGGCAGTCTTTTCCAGAGTCTGGGGAGTCTCTGTGTCAGGAACCTATCCCTCCAGCATGTTTTGTTTATTGTGATGACAAGGTTTAGATCCTTGGAGCGTGTGGCTCTGAGGGATTGGGATTTCTTTAAGTGTAGCACGTCCAACAGCTCTGGGTTTGACATGGCCTTGTATGTTAAGCAGAGATCGCTTCTGAGTAGATGATATGCGACAGAGTATAGGTGGAGTTTTTTAAGGTGGTCAGCATAGGGCATCTACTTTAGGCCTGTGATTCTTTTAGTGAGGTATTTCTGTGGCCTTTTCAGTTGTTGCAGATGTCTTGAGAGGTACATACCAAATGGGGCATTGTATTCTATAATGGGTCTAATGAGGGATGAGTACAGTGGGACAATGACCTCCTTTTTTTCCGGATGAAAAGCCCTTAGTGATGAGGTGTGCCACACAGAAGGATTTCCTGACTGTTGTGGTGATGTGGTTATCGAAGGTGAGACCACTGTCCACCTGTGTCCCTAAGTCTCTTATGACATTTTTGGTGTTTAGTGTACTGCCACCTATGTGGTAATTCATGGGTGCATGTTTTTTCCCAAAGGGGATAACTATACATTTCTTAGCATTGAGCTTGAGCCCATGATTCTGGCACCAAGCATCTGTTTCTGTAAGGCCCCTTTGTAGAGTATCCACATCATTTGGGGATTCAATAATGGCTCCCAGTTTGCAGTCATCTGTGAACTTTGTTAGCCAGAGTCCCTTAGTGTTGGCCTGTACTTCAGAGAAGTAGATGCCAAACAAGAGCAGTCCTAGGATTGAACCCTGAGGTACTCCACTTGTCACTTGTCTGGAGCTGGATTTGGAATCAGCTACTTTTATGGTGTGGGTTCTGTCAGTAAGCCAGTTGGCAACCCATTGAGTGACGTAAGGATTAATGCCCAGCTTAGTAAGTTTATCGATGATTCCAGAGGGGGGATGGTGTCAAAGGCCTTGGTGAGGTCCAGATAGGATGTGTGGACCACCTTACTCTCGTCCACGGCTATGGAGACTGATTCAAAGAAGTCAATCAGGTTCAGGAGACAAGATCGGCCCTTCACGAACCCAAACTGGGTGGGATCCAGTGTTTGAAGGTTGCCAATGATTAATTGCTCCTTATTAACAAGGAGAGTTGAGTGCTTGTATCAGTTTAAGGCTTATTAGTGCTTTCCAGCAGGTATTAGAGTAAGTGCTAGTCACAGGGATGCTTAAAGGTAAGATGAAATAAAATGGTTCATCCTAAACACTGCAGTGAGCACTAGAGAAGTTAGATGTGAAAGTAGGTAAATTATGTTTTACCTGCCTAAAAAGTTACGTTTTAGTGAAGAGTCACTATTTTTAAAACAGCAAGATAGATTGAAAGGGGGTGCTCACTTTTATATTCTGGTACTGTGGAATAGAGTAGGATGGCCAATACATTTAAATAGTTGTAGGGGAGTGATTTCACAAAATGAAAATTTTGTGCTTACATAAGCCAGTGAAAGCAGAGAGGAAATGAGATATATGGTCAAATTAGCATAAGACATCTGATTCCATCTCCAAGACTATCACACTAGTGAGCCCCCCCCCCAAAAAAAAAATCCCAGAAAACTAAACATTTGCCTGTTTCTTCTACACTCTTCAGTCATAAGTGCTCCTTGGAAGACTAGTATAACTTTGCCCAGGGACATTTTAGGGCAGTACAGTCATTCCAGTCCTCCATTCCTATGTCTACCCAAGGAGGAGATCTTCTTTCTCTGATGGAGAGGTATTCTCTGCTCCTGAAGGTGAGGGGATTGAGCATGCTTCACAGTTTTCTTCTCCCATCCCTTACAAGTATGAATCTGAAGACACCTTGTCCTCAGATTCTCCATATGAAGAAATCCCTTTCTCTGACACAATCGCTAAGAAAATAAGAGTTCTTTAAGTGGGAAATGGAAGTTTCTGATGCTCAAAAAAGATACTATGACTGTTCATCATGGATTCATTAAAGTCTTTGGCTACCCCTTAAATTGGAGTTTGGAGGATGCTTTTAATGGTGCATATTCAGATTCTCAAGTCCCTGCACCAGGAAAACAGTCAGGCTTTATAAAATGCCACTGTCATCATTTACTTTTCAGAGATTCTATTGCTGACCTCTCTGGACAGGGGCAGTACTTTTAAATTCTTGGCTTCTGCTAACCCTCTTTCCAATGAAAAAGATAGTTGGGCCTTTGATAGATATGGAAAGACGATGCATGTCTTTCCACATTTTTTCAGAGCAACTAACCTCCAGATACTCATGGCAAAATACTTTCCCATTTTGCTGACATGCAACAAGTTATTGTTAACCTTCCTGCATCTTGCATTAAAACTCTACTTTCAAAAATGGCCATTTTCCACCCAATTTACCAAACACACAATAAAATCTGCAAATAATGCAGAGCCTGTTGTATCTAGAGCTACAGGCACAGGGACTGTGTTACGCAGAACTGTCTGGGTCAGACTTCAGAATTTTCCTAAAGATATGAAGACCCAGATTTTAAATGCCACTGTGGAGAAAGATTAGCATTTTGGGAATTCCTTGACTGAGGTACATTAAAAGTTAGGGAAAAAAAGAAAATGAATGCAGGAGCTCAAACAACCTTTTCTGTCCTCTTTCCCTAGATGACAGAGTAATTATCCTTCCATGCCTGGGCATTTTTTCAGAAGCCCTTCAAGCCTTCTCAGCAAAACATCATAAAACAGCAATTCAAGAAAAAAATGGCAGAGAGATTCACATACAGAAAGGGAATGGACCCCACTGATTCTCCCTTAATTAGAAAAATGCCTAACTACCTATGGGCCTTTTCACCCACCCCAGCTATCCTCCTGTGTTGGCAGGGAGTCTTTTCAACTCCTTACATCTCTGGAGAATGATAACATCAAATTCTAGTGTAATAAAATATTTCAGCACTGCTAAAAACTGCAATGGAATCCCTGCCTCTACAGTCAGGGATCCCACTACACCCAAAGAACCAAACTCATGTTCTTCCCCAAATCCTTCCAGATAAATTGTCAATATGTGTAATAACCCCTGATCTTCCTTCCCAACAAGGAAAATGCATTTATTTAAAGATGTTTCTAGTGCCCATGGAAGAAGGCGCCTGTAGACCAGTTTTGGATCTATCAGTTTTAAATACTTTTCTTACAGTTCCAAAGGTAACATATTAACTTTGCAGTCCATTTTCTCTCTTCTCCTTCCTAAGGCTTACTTATTCAACCTACACCTTAAGGATGCTATTGTCATATCCCTGTCCACAGTGACCACAGGTGTTATCTAAGATTCTTCATTTTGGGGCTACACTTTCAGTTTACATCTTTGCCATTTGGTCTCTCTACCATACCAATGATATTCACTAAAATGTTTGGCTCCAGTCATTGTTCTCTGCTGACTTCAGGGAATTTACAACTATCCCTACCCAGAAGATTGCCTTATTCTAGCTACTACTATCTAAGACACTGTAAGATTCCTTCACTTATCCATGAATCTCTTCAACAATCTGGGCTTCAGGTTAAATCTGAAAAAGTCCTCTTTCGTCCCCTTCTGACATGTTGGTTTTTCTAGGTTGCCTTGTTGACACCTCTCTGATGATAGCTTACCTCCCTCCAAAGAAAGTTTCCTTCTGACATCAGCAATTCCTAAGTCTTGCTCACCAGACCAGTTCTACAGCAAAGGAACTCTTCAGAATTCTTGGTTACATGGCTTCCACCATCCTCATGATCCATTTAGCCACACACCATGTGAGTGAAAATTCAATGGTTTCTCAAATCTGTCTGGACCCAGGACCCTATCCTTCCCTGTCCCAGTCCTAGAATTCATCAAAAAGGTACACTTCTAATGGACCAATCAAGTCCAGCAGAATCCAGGTAATCTTCTTTTTTCTTCATTCCTAATCAGTCAATCACAACAAATGTCTCAGACTTTGCATGGGGGGTAGGGAGGGAGCTTCTCAAGGTGTCAAAGCCCAGGGCATGTGGGAGCCTCATCTGAGGCACAAACATACAAACTTCAAGAAAAATGATGGCCCTAATAAAGGCTGTCAATGCACTGAATCAATTGTGGACACCTGGACCACTGTTAGCTATAACAGACAATATCGCAGTTATGTGGTACACAACAAACAAGTGGAATGAGGTGCTACACTCTGTGCAGGGTAACTGTGGTTGTCTGGGAGCTGACAACTTGACAAAAGCTGTCCCTGCTGGCAACCTACTTTCCATCAGAGCAGAACACAGCAGAGGTTATGCTCAGCAGATCCAAAACAGATCTGTTGGCCTCCATTCACAACAGACAGTTGTACTTTGTGCCAGAGCATATAACCACAAAACGAGGAACAGTGCAAAAATCAACTAATAACCAAAAAAACACACTGTGAGAGGAAAACTAAAGCACCGGACAGCCGAGAAATATTAATAAAATAGTGATTTATTCAACAAGTAATCCAATGTAAAACACTTAACGAATCACCACGTTTTTCGTCTTTTACACACCAGACTTCATCAGACAAACATCAAAAATTAACTCCGCTTATTTATATGCTGACAAACATTTAAATTAACCAATGATGATAAAACATCTCATGAATATGTATGCATGAATTCATCCATTTCAAACTTTTTTTATGTATATATATATATATATATATATATATATATATATATATATATATATATATAACCCATGATGTGTGTTTCACTTAATGTATATATTAAAATGCAAGACCAAACATAATAAAATCAAGTTAAATCATCACATATAAAATATATTTAAACATAAAAACATATATAAACATATATAAGTAATGTAATGAATCTAAAAACTATATTCTTCAAGAACAATACTCCCACCCAGTGGCCCTGTTTTGAAACTGCAGAAAATAATAGTGAATTTAACCCCATATAAAACATTATTTCCAAAAACCTGAATAAATGGAAAAGGTAATATTCTAAAGAGAACAACGTAAAACATTTAATTACATATATAAATCTCACATTTAATTATTAAAATCACAAACACAAATACATAAATATCCATAAATATATTCTATGATGAATATATAAATATATAAAGTCTATATATTTAAAATACTTGATCAACTTATTACAGAATAAAAAGTCTATAAAAAATCTATAAAAAAATCTCTGAATATAAAAGCATCTCTAAATATAAACCATGGTCAACACACTAATACATGTTTATAATCTAGCTGCTCTTAACTTGAGAATGGGGGCAAGGGAAATATAATCATTTAAACCAGGGAATTTGTTTGCCTCCAAAATAATCTGCCAGTACAATTCCCGGTATTCAATATGAGTTTCCCATAAGCCACCACTCTCATCTTTTTTAATTTCTTCTATAATGAAAAACTTGTACTTTGCCAGGGGGCAAATAGTGGTATGTCTATATAATGCGTTGCTTTCTCTTTTATTTTTCATGTCATTCATATGTTCATAAATTCTCCTTTTTATTTTTCTCTCGGTCTTTCCTATATAAAAACCAGAGCATATCCCACAAATTGCAATATATACCACTCCATATGAATCACAAGTATTATGTGTTTTACTAGTAATTTCTTTCCCCCTTGATTCAATAAAAATGCTTTGTGTGTTGAACATCCAAGGACATTGTGCACACATACCACATGGGTGTATGCCGACTGGCTTCATAGATTTCTTTTTGCCTTTATTTTGAAGCGTCAACCAATCTTTAATGTTTTGTCCCCTCCTAAAAATAATATTCAAAGATTCTTTTTGTTTAAAACTAAGGTCTGTTATTTTAATAAATTTGTCCCACTCTTTATTGAACACTCTTTGAATTATCCCTGCATCTCCACTAAAATCTGTAATGAAAGCCTGCCTATATATTTTATCCTTCACAACAATAGGACTTGTTACTTTTGCCCTACTAATTCCTTCATTTTTGGTTAAGTTAGAAAATCTTTTGTTCAAAATAGGTTCAAATCTATTTTTTCTACCAGAAATTACTTCTTCTTTGATGTTATTACAAAATTCTAAAGGATAACCTCTGTCTAAAAACATGTGAATCACAAAATCACATTCATCAATGAAATCTTGTTAATTTGAGGTCATTCTAGAAATTCTAAAAAGCTGGCCTTTCACTATACTTTTCTTCTGATGCAGGGGGTGTCCACTATTAAAATGTAGATATGAACTGGAAAATGTTTTCTTCCTAAAAACTTTTGACCTAAATTCATTCCGGTCCTTAATCAGTGTTACATCTAAATAGTTCATTTCATGGAGACCAATTTCATGAGTGAATTTTAAAAAAATAGTTGATCGATTAATATATTGTATAAATTCATCCAGTTTTTCTTTACTATCATGCCAAAATATAACTATATCATCTAAAAAGCGCTTATACAAACTCCAACTTTCTTTATATATACTATTATAAATACATTTCTTTTCCCAAGTGTTTAGAACCATATTGGCATATATAGGGGTGCATCTCGCCCCCATAGCAATGCCACTATGTTGGTGAAAATATTTGCCTTGATAAAATATATAGTTATATCTTAAAACCAACTCCATTAAATTAACACAAATGTATGTTTCATTGTCATTTAATTCGCCAAAAGACATAATAGCCTCCTCAAACCACTCTATACCTATACCATGTGGTATGGAACCAAACAAATCTATCACATCTATAGTTACAAAACTTACCTCACCATGGAGTGTATTTTCTTTAACTTTACTTAAAAAATCCCAAGAATCTTTCAAATAAGATGTTCCTTTCAACATTAAATTCTTCAGTTTTACATCTATATATCTGGCTAAGGGGGAAATAGCTGAGCCTTCAGCTGCCACTATAGGGCGTAAAGGGGAGTCACTGTCCGTCGTTCTCTTTAGAATATTACCTTTTCCATTTATTCAGGTTTTTGGAAATAATGTTTTATATGGGGTTAAATTCACTACTATTTTCTGCAGTTTCAAAACAGGGCCACTGGGTGGGAGTATTGTTCTTGAAGAATATAGTTTTTAGATTCATTACATTATTTATATATGTTTATGTATGTTTTTATGTTTAAATATATTATATATGTGATGATTTAACTTGATTTTATTATGTTTGGTCTTGCATTTTAATATATACATTAAGTGAAACACACATCATGGGTTTTATATATATATATATATATATATATATATATATATATATATATATATACATAAAAAAAGTTTGAAATGGATGAATTCATGCATACATATTCATGAGATGTTTTATCGTCATTGGTTAATTTAAATGTTTGTCAGCATATAAATATGTGGAGTTAATTTTTGATGTTTGTCTGATGAAGTCTGGTGTGTAAAAGAAGAAAAATGTGGTGATTTATTAAGCGTTTTACATTGGATTACTTGTTGAATAAATCACTATTTTATTAATAGTTCTCGGCTAGCCGGTGCTTTAGTTTTCCTCTCACAGTGTGTTTTTTTTGGTTATCTATGACACAGCATCTTACAGAAAGTCCTAGAAAGCACATGCCTTTTCTTACCTTCTACCTTCCCCCATTTCCTCTCATAACCAGAGCCTTGCTAAAAATAATGAAGAACTCTCCAAAGATACCTCTGATAACCCATTTCTTTTTCATACACCTGGCCAGGGACAGTTGCCAAAAACTTCCTCACAGAGTGGTCCTAATTACACAGGACAAGGAATTTCTCATCCATCACAATGTTCTCAACCTCCATCTGACTGTGTGGGTGATAATTTTCTAATCAGATTTAGGTACCTCTTGTCAGAAAACATGCAACAGATATTAACTGAGGTAAAAAAAACTGCACTGAAAATCTTATAGAGCCAAATGGAAGAGATTTTCTAGTTGATGATTTAATAAAGATGACAATCCATCCCATGCAGGGCACAACTGGTTCTCTAGTACTTGTGATGCAAACTGTTCAAATCCAGCCTTTACACACTTCTAAGTCCACCTTTCAGCCATTTTGGCTTGTCTACAATTAGATCCCCAAATCCCCCCCCCCCCCTTTCCATGTCAAACAGTTTTTGCAATGCGTTTTACATATTAGATATTGTAGAAAACAGATGGCTCCATCTTGGGATCTTAAATTTGTGTCGGAGAGGCTAACTCTATCTTCCTTTGAACTGGCAGTCAGTTCTTTCCTGAAATTTCTTATGCAGAAGACAGCTTTACTTATTACTCTGACTTTGGCTACATGAGTATCTGCAAGCCCACGTCTCCACGTTTTTTCATTTCCCATAAGGTCAGCATAAGTTTTAGAACCAGTCCTACTTTCATGCCCAAAGTTGTTTCTGAGTTTACTTTGAATCAAACTATCCACTTCCACATGTTCTTCCCTGAACCCAAAAACAAAGGAGAAAATGATTAACTCCTTAGATATTAGGAGCTACCTGGACAAGACCAAAGAATTCAAAACATCAGATCAACCCTTCCTTTCCTCTGATGGTAAGAGAAAATATCAGCCAGTTGCCAAGCAGATCCTTTCTAGGTGGCTGTCTAAGGCTATAAAGCCTCTATTTTTATCATGGAAAAAGCTCTCCTCATAATGTCAAAGCTCACTTCATCAGAGCTGAGCAACATCTGGGGGCTTTTGGAAGGGACCTTCACTCTAGAGCTATTCTAGAGGCAACAGATTGGACATCAATCCACCATTCCTGTAAGCACTATAAAACTGACATCTTTTTCAGAGCAGGATTTGCTAGATCTATCCTCATAATACATTCAGAACATCAACAGCTCTGAATGTTGAATGGAAGAAG